>NW_024730542.1:0-9868 GCF_018991925.1 Homarus americanus
CCCTCGACTGGTTCACCTGGCCTTCCGCGAGGCGGTCAAAAACGAGCTGGACTCCATGGTCGCCCAAGAAATTATTGCACCAACCGGCGATGACCCGTCTCCATGGTGTCACCCTATGGTTGTCGTCGCGAAACCCAAAGGTGGTGTTCGGATCACCACTGACCTCTCCAAGCTCAACAGCCAGGTGTCTCGTCCTGCTCACCCTTCTCCCACGCCCTTTGCAGCTATACGCAGTGTGAACCCGAAGGCGCGCTTCTTCACGACGATGGACGCCTTGTGTGGATACTGGCAGATAGAGCTTGCCGAAGAAGACCGACCACTCACAACCTTCATCACCCCGCATGGACATTACAGTTATTGCCGTGGCCCCATGGGATTTGCCGCTACAGGAGACGCTTTCTGTCTTCGAGGTGATATGGCTCTACAAGGTCTGGCAAACTGCGTGAAAGTGGTCGACGACATACTCGTGTACGACGAGGATTATATGGATCACCTCTGCCGTATCTACGAGGTACTCAACAGGTGCCGGAAGCACTGCATTACCCTAAATGCCGACAAGTTTGTTCTGGCCAGCTCTTCAGTTGACTTTTGTGGGTACACCCTCTCAGGGAATGGTATTGCAGCTGACCCGGAGAAGGTCCGCGCCATCACGGATTTTCCCACCCCTGCTAACCTCACCGACTTGAGGTCCTTCATCAGTCTCGTCAACCAGTTAGCAGAGTTTTCGTCGGACATCTCCGCAGCTGCTCAACCACTTCGCCCCCTGATGAGCCCCAAGAGGACATTCCTGTGGACCCCGACCACGACAAGGCCTTCCAGCAAGTGAAACAGGCCCTGTCTCGTCCACCTGTCCTCGCCACGTTTGACCCAGCCTTGCCGACAGTTCTGCAGACAGATGCCTCACGCTTGTATGGCGTGGGATACGCCCTACTGCAGGATCATGGTGGAGGGCAGTTCCGGCTCGTCCAGTGTGGCTCGCGTTTCCTCTCTGACAATGAGACGCGCTACGCCACTATTGAGTTGGAGCTGTTGGCTGTGGTTTGGGCGATGTCCAAGTGCAGGTTTTACCTCATAGGCCTGCAACACTTTCACCTAGTGACCGACCATCGCCCGCTTGTCCCGATCCTCAACCACTACACGCTGGACGCCGTTGAGAACCCTCGCCTCCAGCGTCTGAAAGAGAAGCTCTCGGCGTACATTTTCACAGCAGTGTGGCGTGCTGGTAAGGAGCTCTGCATCCCTGATGCCTTATCCCACTCTCCTGTCAGCCGCCCTACTCCAGAAGACCATGTTATTATGTATATTATGTATGTGGATTATGTATCATGTATTGTATATTATGTATGTGCTCATTTATATTTATTCGGCCTAGCTAGCGCGGCGATGGCGGCAATGTTATTACCATATCCCACACGCTTAATTAATGTGCCTGGCGACGTATGGAAGCTGCTAATGTATCACTTGCCATACGTCGTCTATGGTAGTTGACCCGGACCTTAGCTAGGGAGCAGTGCTACCCACCTCTGTGTACATACTCTTGTCCAGTAAACCGAACCTACAAAACTATACAGGTGTTTGTGTTCTCTCCTGTATATAGAACTTATTACCCAGAACATCTAACATGGCGCAGTGCGTAGTTTTACTGGATTATTACGAGTGATTAGTGCAAGTTTGTGGAAAGCCGGCTGATGGATCCCCGCCTTGGTGTCAACCCCGCGTCATCCCTCGAAGAATTTCGCAACTTTGAGCAGTGTCAGTGACAGTGATTTTCTGTGAAGTGTTAAGTGCATTGTGTGTTCGTGCCATTCACGTGTGACCTTGTTCGAACGGATTTCCAAGGTATACGGCATGTTCTGGGCATTTGTGGGGTGTAGAGCTCAGCGCACCCTCCTCTGACCGTTTACAGAGAGCGACTGAGCTACTCCTATCTCCACCCCCTCCCTCACAGCGCCGCCTCCACCCCCCCTCACAGCTGGGGCGAGACGCTCTGCCTGCCTGGGACACACACACATACATGTACTAACACTTGCTGACCGCGCGGTTTCTTATATATATTTTATATATATAACCTACTTATCTGTGTATTTAATTACATTTTTTTGTCTGAAATCTTGTTGATACGACGGGCTGACCGGTCAACACTGATTTAAGACACAGTACACAGATAAAGTAGTTATGTCTCATGCCTTACGTAGCCGTGGACCCAGCGCCTGGATGAGTCAAGCGGATGATAGTCCCCCAGAGATGGATGACCAGGCCGGCCCAGCTCCCACAACATCGCGCAGCCCTTCACCTCAACATTCAGCGTTATCTCCAGAGATAATTGCCTTAATGAAGTTTATGAGAGATGAGAGGCGCGAGGATGAAGCTCACAGACGTTTGGCGGATGAGCACAGAAGGCAAGCAGAGGCAGAACGAGACCACCAACGGAGAATGGAAGACAGTGCACGGTTTGAAGCCTTGATATCTCGCCTCACTGTTAACCAAGCCCCTGGCTCTAACACTGCCTCGGTACTGAATGGTTCAGATACCTCATCCATGCTCCCTTCACGCCCCCCAGCCCCACCTAAAGCAGCAGCTCAAACGCCGCCCATCTTGGAGCCTGATGTAAATTTCCAGACTTTTCGCGAATGGCGGCGGCGGTGGACTGATTATGCTACAATGGTGGATCTCCAGAGTTTGTCACAGCCTAAACAACTCATCCAGCTGCGTATGTGCCTGCCCTTGGAAGTTCGGCGTGTCTTAGAACATACGTTGCGGTACCCCCAACTGCCATGTCTGGCAGAGGAGGTGCTGGACGTTCTACTAGCGGCACATCAAGGACAGCAGAATGAAGCTCGCCAGGAGGGTGTTTGGCTGCAGACCAGATGAAATTGGAGTCTTTGACCTTTTTTATGTACATCTTAAGAGAGCCTGGAAGAGGTAGATATATATGTTTAGGCTACCACCAGCAGTGCGGGGAGACCCCAGTTGAAGCAGGTGATCCTGATGGGTGTGGGAGGCCCCGAGGAACTTGTCCGACACACTCACCCTCCTAAACTCTTCCTCTTCTCTTCCAGGATGTGTTGACGATATCTCAGCTCCTATGAGGCTGCCAGGTGTCTTACCTCTGCCATCAGGCTCCCCCTACAGCTATGCATGCTGTGGCTCCCGGTACAAGAAGGACAAGAAGTCTGCTCCTACGCCTTCGCCCACCACGTCCACGCCCGGTTCATTTTGCAACAACTGTGGTAAGCAGCACGGAACACAGGTATGTCCAGCTGCTCAGTCTACCTGCAACAGTTGTGACCGTAAGGGCCACTGGTCGCTCACAGTACGGTGCCCAGCCAAACGCGTCCAGTGCAATGTGTGCGGCCGTCTGGGCCACTATGACAAGTGTTGCCCTTCCAACAAACCCAAGGAACAGCGTCAACGGAAGCTTCAGCGCCCTTCTACCAGAGAGGGCCGCCCACAGTCTTCCAATCAGAGGCACGACGACCCTGGACAACGCTGGAGCCATATTAGGAATGTGTGCTCCCCCCCGCGTCCCAGGACCAAAGTTCCCCAGTACATCAGTGTCATTGTGACCTACCGCAGTGTGTCATCCCGTCTCCAGATGTTGCCCGACACCGGCGCTGATGCTACAGTCATCGGTCCCCAGCATTTGCAATGCTTGGGGCTCTCTCCAAATGATCTAGGACCGCCCCCCAAGGATCTCCGCTTTATGGCAGATGGTTCACAGATGACCCCGGCCCTGGGTTCACTCCAAGCACAAGTCACCTTTGGCAACAGGTCGTGTCAAGCCTGGATTGATGTGCATAACGGTGTCCCGACTCCTTTGCTGTCCTACAGACATTGTCAAGAGTTGGCCATCATCTCCCAGGACTTCCCCAAACCTATTCTTGAGGTAAGACACGCCAACAGGGTGCACGAAGGGAGCAGCAACTACCCTCCTGCTGCCCTACCCCTACCTCTTGCCAGTGACACCTCTCCTTCGGATGCTCGGAAGTACTTCCTGAAGGAATTCAGCGACGTTCTGGTGACCAAGTCCGCTCTGGAATCCAAGCCTCTCAAGAAGATGGTAGGTCCCCCCATGAGGATCCACCTGAGGGACGACGCGAAGCCCTTCGCTATTTACACCCCTCGACTGGTTCCCCTGGCCTTCCGCGAGGCGGTCAAAAACGAGCTGGACTCCATGGTCGCCCAAGAAATTATTGCACCAACCGGCGATGAACCGTCTCCATGGTGTCACCCGATGGTTGTCGTCGCCAAACCTAAAGGTGGTGTTCGGATCACCACTGACCTCTCCAAGCTCAACAGCCAGGTGTCTCGTCCTGCGCACCCTTCTCCCACGCCCTTTGCAGCTATACGCAGTGTGAACCCGAAGGCGCGCTTTTTCACGACGATGGACGCCCTGTGTGGATACTGGCAGATAGAGCTTGCCGAAGAAGACCGACCACTCACAACTTTCATCACCCCGCATGGACGTTACAGTTATTGCCGTGGCCCCATGGGATTCGCCGCTACAGGAGACGCTTTCTGTCTTCGAGGTGATATCGCTCTACAAGGTCTGGCAAACTGTGTGAAAGTGGTCGACGACATACTCGTGTACGACGAGGATTATATGGATCACCTCTGCTGTATCTACGAGGTACTCAACAGGTGCCGGAAGCACGGCATCACCCTAAATGCCGACAAGTTTGTTCTGGCCAGCTCTTCAGTTGACTTTTGTGGGTACACCCTCTCAGGGAATGGTATCGCAGCTGACCCGGAAAAGGTCCGCGCCATCACGGATTTTCCCACCCCTGCTAACCTGACCTACTTGAGGTCCTTCATCGGTCTCGTCAACCAGTTAGCAGAGTTTTCGTCGGACATCTCCGCAGCTGCTCAACCACTTCGCCCCCTGATGAGCCCCAAGAGGACATTCCTGTGGACCCCCGACCACGACAAGGCCTTCCAGCAAGTGAAACAGGCCCTGTCTCGTCCACCTGTCCTCGCCACGTTTGACCCAGCCTTGCCGACAGTTCTGCAGACAGATGCCTCACGCTTGTATGGCGTGGGATACGCCCTACTGCAGGATCATGGTGGAGGGCAGTTCCGGCTCGTCCAGTGTGGCTCGCGTTTCCTCTCTGACACTGAGACGCGCTACGCCACCATTGAGTTGGAGCTATTGGCTGTGGTCTGGGCGACGTCCAAGTGCAGGTTTTACCTCATAGGCCTGCAACACTTTCACCTAGTGACCGACCATCGCCCGCTTGTCCCGATCCTCAACCACTACACGCTAGACGCCGTTGAGAACCCGCGCCTCCAGCGTCTGAAAGAGAAGCTCTCGGCGTACATCTTCACAGCAGTGTGGCGTGCTGGTAAGGAGCTCTGCATCCCTGATGCCTTATCCCGCTCTCCTGTCAGCCGCCCTACTCCAGAAGACCATGTGCTCGACGCCGACCTCGCTCTTTCCGTCAGGACTGTGGTCACTCTCCATGCCGTCCAATCCCTTCGTTCGGACCTGTCACCAGATGACGACAAGGCAATGGAGGACCTTCGAACAGCGGCCCGAGATGACCCTTCCTACGTCCGACTTGTCGGGTGTGTGAGGAATGGATTTCCTAGCAACCGCTACGATCTTCACAACACCCTGCTCCCGTATTGGAAACTCCGCGATGAACTCTACTGCGCCGGAGACCTTGTTCTGTACGGAGCACGTGTAGTTGTCCCTGCTGCATCACGTCCCCACGCCTTGGCTCGCCTTCACGACAGTCACCGTGGAGCTGAGGCCACCAAACGACGTGCACGACAGACTGTGTTCTGGCCCGGCATCAACTCCGACATCTCCAATGTTGTCCGTGCGTGTGAGCCCTGCCAAGTATTACAACCCAGCCAGCAGCAGGAACCCTTCATGAGTGACGACAACCCCACCCGCCCCTTTGAGTCTGTGTCGGCCGACTTTTTCTGTGTGTCAGGAAAGTCCTTCCTTGTTATCGTCGACCGTCTCTCTGGTTGGCCGGTTGTCATCAAGTGCGGTAATGACCCGACGTCTGCCGCCACCATCAGCAAATTTCATACTAAGCGCTTCCGTGACGTGGGCGTTCCTGTCACGCCCTCGCAGGAGCCGACGGAGACACTCCAGTTTACAAGCGGGCTGCTGCGTTCGCTGTTGACCGATAAAGGGTCCGGCGTATGTTGTCATATTTGTGCCGCCCAGTCCAGCCGCTGAGGCTGCTGTCCAAATCCTGAAAGCACCTCATCGCCAAATTGGCCTTCTGAGATATTGACTAAAGACACCTTCGACCCGAGGAGTCTTCTTGAACTCCGCCAGCACACCCAACTTACACGGACGCTCCCCTGCGGGTTTGGCGCGGCGCCCTTCGTTCTTGTGTCCTGCTCACCCTCAATCCTTCTCAAAGGGTGGCAGGCCTTTAAGGCGAAGTTGTGATCGCCCGAGCCGCGAGCGATGCTGGACGTCGTCGCCGCTTCACAACGACCCGCCCGTTCTCTCCCAGGTTGGTGTCGTACCCAAATTCGTGTTCAGGACCCGACCTCCCTGCGTTGGGACAAAGTAGGCGTAGTCATGGGTCTCGGCAGGTCACGGGACTACCAGGTGCGGTTACCCAGTGGTCGCGTGTGGTGGAGGAACCGCCGTTTTCTCCGCCCCGTAACACTGCCTTCTGCTGGCCCCGCCACCAGTGTTGAGTCCCACACCCTTCCCAGTGATGAAGTCCCTCGACACTCAGAACGGATCCAGAAGAAGAGGTCCGCTCAAGACTTTGCTATGAGCGTATATAGAGAGGAGGTGTATGTATAATATGTATACTGGATTATGTATCTGTATGTATAATATGTATATGCTCGGTATATTTCAGCTAGCTAGCAGCGTGTGGCAATGTTATTTTCTTATCACACGCTTAAAGTGTCTGGCGATATTATGGAAGCTGCTAATGTATCTTGCTTATCGTCGTCATAACTCAGATGACCAGAGACTGTGGGGGAACGCTACCCCCTCTGTGCATACTCTTATCCGGTAAACCGAACCTACAAAACTATAAGGTGTTTGTGTTCTCTCTGTATATAGAACTTGTGCAGAACAGCCCCTAACTGTGCGCCCGACGCCGTACCGCTCTTTCCGTCAGGACTGTGGTCACTCTCCATGCCGTCCAATCCCTTCGTTCGGACCTGTCACCAGATGACGGCAAGGCAATGGAGGACCTTCGAACAGCGGCCCGAGATGACCCTTCCTACGTCCGACTTGTCGAGTGTGTGAGGAATGGATTTCCTAGCAACCGCTACGATCTTCACAACACCCTGCTCCCGTATTGGAAACTCCGCGATGAACTCTACTGCGACGGAGACCTTGTTCTGTACGGAGCACGTGTAGTTGTCCCTGCTGCATCACGTCCCCACGCCTTGGCTCGCCTTCACGACAGTCACCGTGGAGCTGAGGCCACCAAACGACGTGCACGACAGACTGTGTTCTGGCCCGGCATCAACTCCGACATCTCCAATGTTGTCCGTGCGTGTGAGCCCTGCCAAGTATTACAACCCAGCCAGCAGCAGGAACCCTTCATGAGTGACGACAACCCCACCCGCCCCTTTGAGTCTGTGTCCGCCGACTTTTTCTCTGTGTCAGGAAAGTCCTTCCTTGTTATCGTCGACCGTCTCTCTGGTTGGCCGGTTGTCATCAAGTGCGGTAATGACACGACGTCTGCCGCCACCATCAGCAAGTTCCGCCACTACTTCCGTGACGTGGGCGTTCCTATGCGCCTGTGAACCGACGGAGGGCCCCAGTTCACAAGCCGGGACTTCGCTGTGTTCCTTGACCGATGGGGAGTCCGGCATGTGTTGTCATCGCCCCATTACCCGCAGTCCAACGGCCACGCTGAGGCTGCTGTCAAATCCCTGAAGCACCTCATCCTTAAGGTGGCCCCTTCTGGGAACATTGACTGCGAAGCCTTCGACCGGGGTCTTCTTGAACTCCGCAACACACCTAACTACACCGGACGCTCCCCTACCCAGGTTTTGTATGCAGGTTTTGTATGGACGCCCCTTCGTTCTTGTGTCCCTGCTCACCCTCAATCCTTCTCCAAGGAGTGGCAGGCCAAGACAGAGGATTGTGATCGCCGAGCCGCCGAACGTGTTCAGGACGTCGTCGCCCGCTACAACGACCACGCCACGCCCGTTCTCTCCCCAGGTTGAGTGTCGGCACCCAAGTCCGTGTTCAGGACCCGACCTCCCTACGTTGGGACAAAGTAGGCGTAGTCATGGGTCTCGGCAGGTCACGGGACTACCAGGTGCAGTTACCCAGTGGTCGTGTGTGGTGGAGGAACCGCCGTTTTCTCCGCCCCGTAACAATGCCTTCTGCTGGCCCCGCCACCAGTGTTGAGTCCCATACCCTTCCCAGTGATGAAGTCCCTCGACGCTCAGGACGGATCCAAAAGAAAAGGTCCGCTCAAGACTTTGCTATGAGCGTATAGGGGGGAGGGAGGTGTATGTATATTATGTATGCTGGATTATATATTATGTATGTATATTATGTATGTGCTCCATTTATGTACTATTTATTCAGCCTAGCTAGCAGTGTGTGGCAATGTATTTAAGATATCCCACATGCTTAATTAATGTGCCTGGCGACGTATGGAAGTTGCTAATGTATCACTTGCCATACGTCGTCGATAGAGTAGTTGACAAGCAGCCAAGCTGAGGAGCGGTACTTCCCTCTGTGTACATATCTCTGATCCAGTAAATCGAACCTACAAAAACTATACAGGTGTTTGTGTTCTCTCCTGTATATTGAACTTATTACCCAGAACCTAACAGGGGGTGTCATGCCTGGGGAGTCTGTGTCATGGTGGGGAGGATGTGCCATGGTGGGAGAGGCTGTGTCATGCTGGGGGAAGCAGTGTCATGCTGGGAGAGGCAGTGTCATGCTGGGGGAGGCAGTGTCATGCTGGGGGAGGCAGTGTCATTCAGGGGAAGGCTGTGTCATGCTAAGGGTGTAGCTGTGTCATTCAGGGGGTGTAGCTGTTAAATTCTGGGTAGCTGTGTCATTCTGGGTGTAGCTGTGTCATGCCTGGGGTGTAGCTGTGTCATTCTGGGTGTAGCAGTGTCATTTTGGGTGTAACTGTTTCATTCTGGGTGTAGGTGTGTCATTCTGGGTGTAGGTGTGTTATTCTCGCTGTAGCTGTGTCATGCCGGGGTGTAGCTATGTCATTCTCGGTGTAGCTGTGTTATTCTGGGTGTAGCTATGTCATTCTGGGTGTAGCTGTGTCATTCCCAGGGGTGTAGCTGTATTCTGGGTGTAGCTGTATCATGCTGGGGGGGTGTAGCTGTGTCATTCCTAGAGGTATGGCTGTGTCATTCTGGGTAGCTGTATTCATTCTGAGTGTAGCTGTGTCATGCCAGGGGTGTAGCTATGTCATTCTGGGTGTAGCTGTATTTTATTATAGGCATGCTTTGTGTTATGCAGGGTGTGGCTGTGTCATGCAGGGGGTGTGGCTGTGTCATTCTGGGTGTAGCTGTGTGTCATTATGGGCATGTGTGTTATGCCAGGGAGGTGTAGCTGTGTCATTCTGGGTGTAGCAGTGTCATTCTGGGTGCTGCTAACATTCTGGGTGTAGGTGTGTCATTCTGGGTGTAGCTGTGTTATTCTCGCTGTAGCTGTGTGTACCCAGGGTGTGCTTCTCTCACATTCCTGGGTGGCTGTATTTATTCTGGGTGTAGCTATGTCATTCTGGGTGTAGCTGTGTCATTCTGGAGTGTAGCTGTGGTATTCTGGGTGTAGCTGTGTCATGCTGGGGGTGTAGCTGTGTCATTCTGGGTGTGGCTGTGTTATTCTGGGTGTAGCTGTGTCATGCCCGGGTGTAGCTATGTCATTCTGGGTGTAGCTGTGTAATTC
>NW_024730543.1:0-8784 GCF_018991925.1 Homarus americanus
AGGGGACTTTGTTATACTCGATCAGGGGACTTTGTTATACTCGACCAGGGGACTTTGTTTTACTCGATTAGGGGACTTTGGTATACTCGACCAGGGAACTTTGTTATGCTCGACCAGGGGCCTTTTTTTAATTCGCTCAGGGGACTTTGTTATACTCAATGAGAGGACTTTGTTATACTCGATTAGGGGCCTTTGTTATACTTGACTTAGGGACTTTGTTTTACTCGAGCAGGTGACTTTGTTTCTCTCGATCAGGGGACTTTGTTATACTCGCCTTCGGACTTTGTTTTACTCGATCAGGGGACTTTGGTATACTCGACCAGGGGACTTTCTTATGCTTGACGAGGGGCCTTTTTTTTATTCGCTCAGGGGATTTTGTTATACTCAATGAGAGGTCTTTGTTATACTCGATTAGGGGCCTTTGTTATACTTGACCAGGGAACTTTGTTTTACTCCATCAGGGGACTTTATTATACTCGATCAGGGGACTTTGTTACACTCGATCAAAGGACTTTCTTATACTCGATCAGGGTACTTTGTTATACTCGATCTGGGGGCTTTGTTATACTCGATCAGGGGACTTTGTTATACTCGATCAGAGGTCTTTGTTATACTCGATCAGGGGACTTTGTTATACTCGACCAGGGGACTTTGTTATGCTCGACCAGGGTGCCTTTGATATGCTCGATCATGGGAATTTGTTATACTCGATGAGGGGACTTTGTTATACTCGATCAAGGGGGCTTTGTTATACTCGATCAGAGGTCTTTGTTATACTCGATCAAGGGGGCTTTGTTATACTCGATCAGGTGACTTTGTTATACTCGATCAGGGGCCTTTGTTATACTCGATCAGGGGACTTTGTTATACTCGACCAGGGGACTTTGTTAACTAGACCAGGGTGCCTTTGTTATGCTCGATCAGGGGACTTTTTATACTCGACCTGGGGCCTTTTTTATGCTCGACAAGGGGACTTTGTTATAATCGATCAGATGACTTTGTTATATGCAACCAGGGGACTTTGTGTCTCTCGATCAGGGGACTTTGTTATACTCGACCAGGGGACTTTGTTATGCTCGACCAGGGGCCTTTGTTATGCTCGATCCGGGGATTTGTTATACTCGATCAGGGGACTTTGTTATACTCGATCAGGGGCCTTTGTTATACTCAATCAGAGGACTTTGTTTTTCTCGATGAAAGGGCTTTGTTATACTCGATCAGGGGACTTTGTTATACTCGACCAGGGGACTTTGTTTCTCTCGATCAGGGGAATTTGTTATGCACGACCAGGGGACTTTGTTATACTCTACCAGGGTGCCTTTGTTATGCTCGATCATGGGAATTTGTTATACTCGATGAGGGGACTTTGTTATACTGAATCAGGGGACTTTTTATATTTGATCAGGGGTCTTTGTTATACTCGATCAAGGGGGCTTTGTTATACTCGATCAGGTGACTTTGTTATACTCGATCAGGGGCCTTCGTTATACTCGATCAGGGGACTTTGTTATACTCGACCAGGGGACTTTGTTATACTCGACCAGGGTGCCTTTGTTATGCTCGATCAGGGGACGTTTTTATACTCGACCTGGGGCCTTTGTTATGCTCGACCAGGGGACTTTGTTATACTCGATCAGAGGACTTTGTTATACTCAATCAGGGGACTTTGTTATACTCGACCTGGGGACTTTGTCTTACTCGATCAGGGGACTTTGTTATACTCGACCTGGGGACTTTGTTATACTCGGTCAGGTGCCTTTGTTATACTCGATCGGGGACCTTTGTTATACTCATTCAGGGGACTTTGTTATACTCGATCAGGTGACTTTGTTATATTCGTTCATGGGACTTTGTCATACTCGATCAGGGGGCTTTGTTATACTCGACCAGGGTGCCTTTGTTATGCTCGATCATGGGACTTTGTTATACTCGTTCAAGGGACTTTGTTATACTCAATCAGGGGACTTTGTTTTTCTCTATCAGGGGCCTTTGTTATACTCGATCAGGAGACTTTGTTATACTCGACCAGGGGACTTTGTTTTACTCGATCAGGAGACTTATTTTACTCGACCAGGGGACTTTGTTATGCTGGACGAGGAGCCTTTTTGTTATACTCGATAAGGGGACTTTGTTATACTCGATCAGGGGACTTTGTTATACTCGATCAGGGGACTTTGTTATACTCGACCAGGGGACTTTGTTTCTCTTGACATGGGGACTTTGTTATACTCGACCAGGGGACTTTGTTATGCTCTACCAGGGGCCTTTGTTATGCTCGATTCGGGGCTTTGTTATACTCGATCAGGGAACTTTGTTATACTCGATCACGGGACTTTGTTATACTCGATGAGGGACTTTGTTATACTCGACAGGGGACTTTGTTTCACTCGATCAGGGGACTTTCTTATACTCGACCAGGGGACTTTGTTTCACTCGATCAGGGGCCTTTGTTATGCTCGACCAGGGGACTTCTTTATACTCGATCAGAGGACTTTGTTATACTCAATCAGGGGACTTTGTTATACTCGACCAGGGACTTTGTTTTACTCGATCAGGGGACTTTGTTATACTCGACCAGGGGACTTTGTTATACTCGGTCAGGTGCCTTTGGTATACTCGATCAAGGGCCTTTGTTATACTCATTCAGGGGACTTTGTCACACTCGATCAGGTGACTGTTATATTCGTTCATGGGACTTTGTCATACTCGATCAGGGGGCTTTGTTATACTCGACCAGGGTGCCTGTGTTATGCTCGATCAGGGGACTTTGTTATACTCGTTCAAGGGACTTTGTTATACTCAATCAGGGGACTTTATTTTTCTCTATCAGGGGGCTTTGTTATACTCGATCAGGGGACTTTGTTATACTCGACCAGGGGACTTTGTTTTACTCGATCAGGAGACTTTGTTATACTCGACCAGGGGACTTTGTTATGCTCGACCAGGAGCCTTTTTGTTATACTCGATAAGGGGACTTTGTTATACTCGATCAGGGGACTTTGTTATACTCGATCAGGGGACTTTGTTATACTCGACCAGGGGACTTTGTTTCTGTTGACATGGGGACTTTGTTATACTCGACCAGGGGACTTTGTTATGCTCGACCAGGGGCCTTTGTTATGCTCGATTCGGGGCTTTGTTATACTCGATCAGGGACTGTTGCTCTCGGTGAGACGCATATACTCGATTAAGGACTTTATACTCGATCACGGGACTTTGTTGCCTCGATGAGGACTTTGTTTACTCGACCAAGGGGACTTTGTTTTACTCGAGTAAAGTGCTGACTATAACTCAATCAGGGACTGTGTTTTCTCGATGAGGGGCTTTGCTTATACTCGATCGGGGACTGTGTTTTCTCGATACTGTTATACTCGATCAGGGACTGTTATACTCGACCAGGGGACTTTGTTTCTCTCGATCAGGGACTTTGTTATACTCGACCAGGGGACTTGTTATGCTCGACCAAGGGCCTTTGTTATGCTCGATCCGGTTCTTTGTTATACTCGACCAGTGGACTTTGTTATACTCGACCAGGGGACTTTGTTTCTCTCGATCAGGGGACTTTTTTATACTCGACCAGGGGACTTTGTTATGCTCGACCAGGGGCCTTTTTGTTATACTCGATCAGGGGACTTTGTTATACTCGACCAGGGGCCTTTGTTATACACGATCCGTGGCTTTGTTTTACTCGATCAGGGGACTTTGTTATACTCGATCAGGGAACTTTGTTGTAATCGTTCAGGGGACTTTGTTATACTCGAACAGAGGCCTTTGTTATACTCGATCAGAGGTCTTTGGTATACTCAATCAGGTGACTTTGTTATACTCGTTCAGAGGACTTTGTTATACTCGATCAGGGGGCTTTGTTATACTCGATCAGGAGCCTTTGTCATACTCGATGAGGGGGCTTTGTTATACTCGATCATGGGACTTTGTTATACTCATTTAGGGGACTTTGTTATACTCGATGAGGGGCCATTTTTATACTCAAACAGGGGCTTTTGTTATAATCGATCAGGGGACTTTAGTATACTCGATCAGGTGACTTTGTTATATTCGTTCATGGGACTTTGTTATACTCGATCAGGGGTCGTTGTTATACTCAAAGTGGGGCCTTTGTAATACTCGATGAGGGGTTTTTTTTATACTCGATCAGGGGACTTCGTTTTACTCGCCCAGCGGACTTTGTTATACTCGACCAGGCGGCTTTGTTATACTCGATCAGGGGCGTTTCTTATGCTCGATCAGGGGACTTTGTTATACTCGAGCAGGGGACTTTGTTATACTCGATCAGGTGACTTTGTTATACTCGGTCAGGGGACTTTGGTATACATGATCAGGGGAGTTTGTTATACTCGATCAGGGTACTTTGCTATACTCGATCAGGGGCCTTTGATATACTCGATTTGGGGACTTTGTTATACTCGATCAAGGAACTTTGTTATACACGATGAGGAGACTTTGTTTTACTCGAAAAGGGGGCTTTGATATACTCGATCAGGGGACTTTTTATATTTGATCAGGGGTCTTTGTTATACTCGATCATTGGGGCTTTGTTATACTCGATCAGGGGCCTTCGTTATACTCGATGAGGGGACTTTGTTATACTCGACCAGGGGACTTAGTTATACTCGACCAGGGTGCCTTTGTTATGCTCGATCATGGGGTTTTGTTATACTCGATGAGGGGACTTTGTTATACTCAATCTGGGGACTTTTTATATTTGATCAGGGGGCTTTGTTATACTCGATCAAGGGGGCTTTGTTATACTCGATCAGGGGACTTTGTTATACTCGATCAGAGGCCTTCGTTATACTCGATCAGGGGACTTTGTTATACTCAACCAGGGGACTTTGTTATATTCGACCAGGGTGCCTTTGTTATACTCGATGAGGGAACTTTGTTATATTCGATCAGGGGACTTGCGCAAATAGAGACCTTGTTTTCTTTCAGTCGAGGGGCTTTGGTATACTCGATCATTGGACTTTGTTATACTCGACCAGGGGACTTTGTTTTATTCGATCAGGACACTGTTGCCTCTCGACCAGGGACTTGGTATGCTCGACCAGGAAGACGCCTTTCAAGGATCAGGGACTTTGTTATACTCGTCAGGGACTGTTCCTCTCGACCAGGGACTTTGTTATGCTGGACAGGGCCTTTAGTATAAATCTGGGGCTTTGTTATACTCGATCAGGGGACTTTGTTATAGTCGACCAAGGAACTTTGTTATTCTCGATGAGGAGACTTTGTTATACTCGACACGGGGGCTTTGATATACTCGATCAGGGGACTTTTTATATTTGATCAGGGGTCTTTGTTATACTAGATCATTGGGGCTTTGTTATACTCGATCAGGGGCCTTCGTTATACTCCATCAGGGGACTTTGTTATACTCGACCAGGGGACTTTGTTATACTCGACCAGGGTACCTTTGTTATGATCGGTCAGGGGACTTTGTTATACTCAATCAGGGGACTTTGTTTTACTCGATCAGGGGCCTTCGTTATACTCGATCAGGGGACTTTGTTATACTCGACCAGGGGACTTTGTTATACTCGACCAGGGTGCCTTTGTTATGCTCGATCAAGGGAATTTGTTATACTCGATGAGGGGACTTTGTTATACTCAATCTGGGGACTTTTTATATTTGATCAGGTGGCTTTGTTATACTCGATCAAGGGGGCTTTGTTATACTCGATCAGGGGACTTTGTTAAACTCGATCACGGGCCTTCGTTATACTCGATCAGGGGACTTTGTTATACTCGACCAGGGGACTTTGTTATACTCGACCAGGGTGCCTTTGTTATGCTCGATGAGGGGACTTTGTTATATTCAAACAGGGGACTTTGTTTTACTTAATCAGGGGACTTTGTTTTTCTCGATCAGGGGGCTTTGTTATACTCGATCATTGGACTTTGTTATACTCGACCAGAGGACTTTGTTTTACTCGATCAGGACACTTTGTTATACTCGACCAGGGGACTTAGTTATGCTCGACCATGAGCCTTTTTGTTATACTCGATCAGGGGACTTTGTTATACTCGATCAGGGGACTTTGTTATACTCGATCAGGGGACTTTGTTATATGCAACCAGGGGACTTTGTTTCTCTCGATCAGGGGACTTTGTTATACTCGACCAGGGGACTTTGTTATGCTCGACCAGGGGCCTTTGTTATGCTCGATCCGGGGCTTTGTTATACTTGATCAGGGGAATTTGTTATACTCGATCAGGGGCCTTTGTTATACTCGATCAGGGGACTTTGTTATACTCGATCAGAGTATTTGTTATACTCAATCAGGGGACTTTGTTTTTCTCGATGAGGGGGCATTGTTATACTCGATCAGGGGACTTTGTTTTACTCGACCAAGGAACTTTGTTATACTCGATGAGGAGACTTTGTTATACTCGACAAGGGGGCTTTGATATACTCAATCAGGGGACTTTTTATATTTGATCAGGGGTCTTTGTTATACTCGATCATTGGGGCTTTGTTATACTCGATCAGTGGCCTTCGTTATACTCGATCAGGGGACTTTGTTATACTCGACCAGGGGACTTTGTTATACTCGACCAGGGTGCCTTTGTTATGCTCGATCAGGGGACTTTGTTATACTCGATCAGGGGACTTTGTTATACTCAATCAGGGGACTTTGTTTTTCTCGATCAGGGGGCTTTATTATACTCGATCATTGGACTTTGTTATACTCGACCAGGGGACTTTGTTTTACTCGATCAGGAGACTTTGTTATACTCGACCAGGGGACTTAGTTATGCTCGACCAAGAGCCTTTTTGTTATACTCGATCAGGGGACTTTCTTATACTCGATCAGGGGACTTTGTTATACTCGATCAGGGGACTTTGTTATATGCAACCATGGGACTTTGTTTCTCTCGATTAGAGGTTTTTGTTATACTCGACCAGGGAACTTTGTTATGCTCGACCAGGGGCCTTTGTTAAGCTCGATCCGGTGCTTTGTTATTCTCGATCAGGGGACTTTGTTATACTCGATCAGGGGCCTTTGTTATACTCGATCAGGGGACTTTGTTATACTCAATCAGGGGACTTTGTTATACTCGATCAGGGGACTTTGTTTTACTCGACCAGGGGACTTTGTTTTACTCGATCAGAGTACTTTGTTATACTCAATCAGGAGACTTTGATTTCTCGATGAGGGGGCTTTGTTATACTCGATCAGGGGACTTTATTATACTCGACCAGGGGACTTTGTTTCTCTCGATCAGGGGTCTTTGTTATACTCGACCAGGGGACTTTGTTTTACTCGATTAGGGGACTTTGGTTTACTCGACCAGGGGTCTTTGTTATGCTCGACATGGGGCCTTTTTTTTATTCGCTCAGGGGACTTTGTTATACTCAATCAGAGGTCTTTGTTATACTCGATTAGGGGCCTTTGTTATACTTGACTAGGGGACTTTGTTTTACTCGATTAGGTGATTTTGTTTCTCTCGATCAGGGGACTTTGTTATACTCGCCTTCGGACTTTGTTTTACTCGATCAGGGGACTTTGGTATACTCAATCAGGGGACTTTCTTATGCTCGACGAGGGGCCTTTTTTTATGCGCTCAGGCGACTTTGTTATACGCAATGAGAGGTCTTTGTTATACTCGATTAGGGGCCTTTGTTATACTTGACCAGGGGACTTTGTTATACTCGATCAGGGGGCTTTGTTATACTCGTTCAGGGGACTTTGGTATACTCGATCTGAGGTGTTTGTTATACTCGATCAGGGGACTTTATTATAATCGACCAGGGGACTTTGTTATGCTCGACCAGGGTGCCTTTGTTATGCTCAATCAAGGGAATTTGTTATACTCGATGAGGGGACTTTGTTATACAACATGAGAGGTCTTTGTTAAACTCGATTAGGGGCCTTTGTTATACTTGACCAGGGGACTTTGTTATACTCGATCAGGGGGCATTGTTATACTCGATCAGGGGACTTTGGTATACTCGATCTGAGGTCTTTGTTATACTCGATCAGGGGACTTTGTTATACTCGACCAGGGGACTTTGTTATGCTCGACCAGGGTGCCTTTGTTATGCTCGATCATGGGAATTTGTTATACTCGATGAGGGGACTTTGTTATACTAAATGAGAGGTCTTTGTTATACTCGATTAGGGGCCTTTGTTATACTTGACCAGGGGACTTTGTTATACTCGATCAGGGGGCATTGTTATACTCGATCAGGGGACTTTGGTATACTCGATCTGAGGTCTTTGTTATACTCGATCAGGGGACTTTGATATAATCGACCAGGGGACTTTGTTATGCTCGACCAGGGTGCCTTTGTTATGCTCGATCATGGGAATTTGTTATACTCGATGAGGGGACTTTGTTATACTGAATCAGGGGACTTTTTATATTTGATCAGGGGTCTTTGTTATACTCGATCAAGGGGGCTTTGTTATACTCCATCAGGTGACTTTGTTATATTCGATCAGGGGCCTTCGTTATACTCGATCAGGGGACTTTGTTATACTCGACCAGGGGACTTTGTTATACTCGACCAGGGTGCCTTTGTTATGCTCGATGAGGGGACTTTGTTATATTCGAACAGGGGACTTTGTTTTACTCAATCAGGGGACTTTGTTTTTCTCGATCATGGGGCTTTGTTATACTCGATCATTGGACTTTGTTATACTCGAACAGGGGACTTTGTTTTACTCGATCAGGACACTTTGTTATACTCGACCAGGGAACTTAGTTATGCTCGACAAGGGCCTTTTTCTTATACTCGATCAGGGACTTTGTTATACTCGA
>NW_024730544.1:0-15864 GCF_018991925.1 Homarus americanus
TGGTCGAGAGCATAACAAAGTCCCCTGGTCAGTGTAAAAAGAGTATCTGATCAGAGTAAACAAAGTCCCTGGTCGAGTATAACAAGAGACCCCTGATAAAGTATAACAAAAGGCACCTGACCGAGTATAACAAAAGTCCCTGGTCGAGTATAACAAAGTCCCTGATCCAGAGTAAAAACAAAGTCCTGTGGTCGAGTATAACAAAAGTCCCCTGATTGAGTATAACAAAGTCCTCTGATCGAGTATAACAAAAGTCCCTGGTCAAGCATAACAAGGCCCTGGTCGAGTATAAAAACGTCCCCTGATCGGTATAACAAAGTCCCCTGGACAAATACTTAAAGACTCCCATGATCAAAATTATAACAAAGCCCCCCTCATCGAGAGTGCCTTAAAGACCCTGATCCGAATATAACAAAGCCCCCTGCTCCAGTAAAACAAAAGTCCTCTGATTGAGTATAACAAAAGTCCCCCTGGTCCAGAATATAACTCCAGCCCCCTGTATAAAAGAGTAAAACAAAAGTACCCTAATTGGGTATAACAAAGTCCTCTGAACAAGTATTAACAAAGTCACCTGATCGAGTATACCAAGTCCCTTGATCGAGTATATAAAGGCCCCTCATCCGGGCATAACAAAGACCCTGAACGAGTACAACAAAATCCCTGATCAGAGTATAACAAAAGAATCCCCTGATCGAGGTATAACCAAAGAACCGGATCAAGCATAACAAAAGGCCCTGGTCAAAGCACAACAAAAGTCCTGGTCGAGTATAACAAGATCCCCACTTGATCGAGAGAAAGAAAGAATCCCCTGGTCGAGGTATAACAAAGTCCCGTGATCCGGAGTATAACAAAGCCCCTCATCGAGAAAAACAAAAAGTCCCCTGATTGAGGTATAATGAAATGCTCTGATCAGGTAAAACAAAGAATCACCTGGTCGAGTAAAACAAGTCCCCTCATCAAAGTATAACAAGTCCCGTGATCGAAAGGTATAACAAAGATCCCCTAATCAATGCTATAACAAAAGGCCCCTATTCAGGTATAACCGAGTCCTGATCGAGTATAACAAAGCCCCAGATCCAGAGCATAACAAAGGCCCTGGTCGAGCATAACAAAGTCCCCTGGTCGAGTACATAACAAAAGTCCCCATGTCAGCAGATACAAAGTCCCCTGAAGTCCAGAGTATAACAAAAGTCCCCTGATCGAGAATAACAAAGTCCCCTGATCAGGTATAGCAAAGTCCCTTATCGAGGTATAACAAAAAGGCTCCTCGTCGAGGCATAACAAAGTCCCTGGTCCGAGTAAAAACAAGTCTCCCTGATCGAGTATAACAAAGTCCTTGTCGAGTATAACAAGGTCCCCTGATCAGGTATAACAAAGCCCCTGATAGAGAGAAAAACAAAAGTCCCTGATTGGAGTATAACAAAGTCCTTGATTGAGTATAACAAAAGTCCCTGATCGAGGCATAACAAAAGGCACCCTGGTCGGGTATAACAAAGCCCCCTGATCGAGTATGACAAAAGTCCCGCCAGACGAATATAACAAGTCACCTGATCAGGTATAACCAAAGTCCCTGAATATAGGTATAACAAGGACCCCGATCGAGGTATAACAAAGGCACCTGACCGAGTATAACAAGAATCCCCTGGTCGAGTATAACAAAGTCCCTGATCAGCGATATAACGAAGGCCCTGACCAAAAGTATAACAAAGATCACCTGATCGAGGTATAACAAAGCCCCTTGATCGAGTATAACAAAGACCCCTGATCCAAATATAAAAGTCCCACGATTCAGTATAACAAAAGTCCCCTCATCGAGTATAACAAAGGCACCTGACCGGTATAACAAAGTCCCTGGTCGAGTATAACAAAGTCTCTTGATCCAGAGTATAACAAAGCCCCCTCATCGAAAAACAAAGTCCCTGGTCAGGTAAAAACAAAGTCCCTGATCAGTATAACAAAGTCCCCTGATCTAGTATAACAAAGTCCCCTGATCGAGCACTGCTTTCAAGAGCACTGGTCAAATTATAACAAAGCCCCTGATCATTATGACAAAGACCCATGAACGAATATAACAAAAGTCACCTGATCCCGGAGTATAACAAGTCCCTGAATGAGTATAACAACAAAAAGGCCCCCGATCGGGGGTATAACAAAGGCACCTGACCGAGTACCAACAAAGTCCCCTGGTCGAGTATAACAAAAGTCCCTGATCGAGTAAAAACAAAGTCCTCTGGTCGAAAAATTATAACAAAGTCCCCTGATTGGTATAACCAGGAATCTCCTGATCACATACTTGAGAATCCCTGGTCGAGCATAACAAAAGGCCCCTGGTCGAGTATAAAAACGTCCCTGATTCGAGTATAACAAGTCCTGGACATTATATAAGAATCCCATGATCGAGGTATAACAAAGCCCTCATCGAGTATAACAAAGTCCCCTGATCGAATATAACAAAGCCCCCTGCTCAAAGGTAAAACAAGTCCCTGATTGAAGGTATAACAAGTCCCTGATCCCGAATATAGCAAAGCCCCCTGCTCGGTAAAACAAAGTCCCCTGATTGAGTATCAAGAAAAGTCCTCCGAACAAGTATAACAAAAGTCACTGATCGAGTATACCAAAATCCCTTGATCGAGTATAACAAAGGCCCCTGAGCAAGGTAGCAAAATCCTGATCCCGAGAGTATAACAAAGTCCCCTGATCCGAGTATAACAAAGAACCGGTCGAAGACATAACAAAGGCCCTGGTCGAGCATAACAAGAATCCAATGAGATTCAGTATAAACAAGAAAAGCCCCTCATCGAGAAATAAAAGTCAGCTGATTGACTATAACAAAAGTACTCTGATCCGGTAAAAAACAAAAGTCCCCTAATCGGTATAACAAAGCCCCCTAATCCCGGGTATAACAAAGTCCCTGATCCGAGGTGTAACAAAGCTCCGGATCGAGCATAGCAAAGGCCCCTGATCCGAAGGCATAACAAAGTTCCACTGGTCGGTATAACAAAGTCCCCATGTCAGCAAACAGAGTCCCTGGTCGAGAGTATAACAAGAGTCCCCTGATCGAGAATAACAAAAGAGTCCCTGATCGAGTATAACAAAGTCCCCTTATCCGAGTATAAGAAAAGGCTCCTCGTCGAGCATAACAAAGTCCCCTGGTCAAGGTAAAACAAGAATCTCCTGATCCAGGTAAAACAAAAGTCCCTGTCAAAATTAACAAAGTCCCCTGATTGAGTATAACCGAAGTCCCTTGATTGAGTATAACAAAATCCCCTCATCGAGCATAACAAAGGCACCTGGTCGGAGTATAACAAAAGCCCTGATCGGAAATTATGACAAAAGTCCCGCCGAACGAATATAACAAAGTCACCTGATCAGGTATAACAAAGTCCCTGAATGAGTGTAACAAAGGACCCCCGCTCGAGAGGTATAACAAGGCACCCGACCGAGGTATAACAAAGTCCCCTGGTCGAGTATAACAAAGTCCCCTGATCCGGAAATTAGCAGAGAGGCCCCTGATCGTGTATAACAAGGTCACCTGATCCGAGTATAACCGGCCCCCCTTAATTGAGTATAAGCAAAGACCCTGATCCAAATATAAAGAATCCCTGATCGAGAGTATAACGAAGGCCCTGATCGAGTATAACAGAGATCCCCTCATCGAGTATAACAAATCCATGATCGAGAGCATAACAAAAGGCACCCTGGTCGAGTATACTCAGAATCCCTGATCGAGAGAAAAAAATTCCCTGGTCCAAGTATAACAAAGTCTCCTGATCGAGTATATAAAGCCCCCTCATCGAGAAAACAAAGTCCCCTGATTGGAGTATAACAAAGTACTCTGATTGAGTAAAACAAAGTCCCCTGGTCGAGGTAAAACAAAGTCCCTGATCGGTATAACAAGTCCCTGATCGAGTATAACAAAGTCCCTGATTGAGTATAACAAAGTCCTTGATCAGATATAACAAAGGTCCCTGATCCGAGCATAACAAAAGGCACCCTGATTACAAGTATAACAAAGCCCCCTAATTGAGTATGACAAAAAGACTATGAACGAATATAACAAAAGTCACCTGATCGAGTATAACAAAGTCCCCTGAATATAGGTATAACAAAAGGCCCCCCCGATCTGGTATATAAAACCTGACCGAAGGTATAACAAAAAAGTCCCCTGGTCAGGTATAACAAAAGTTCCTGATTGAGTGAAACAAAGTCCCTGGTCCTTTGAGTATAACAAGTCCCCTGATTGAGTATAAACAAAGTCCTCTGATCGAGTATAACAAAGTCCCCTGGTCGAGCATAACAAAAGCCCCCTGGTCGAGGTATAAAATGTCACCTGGTCAGGTAACAAAAGTCCCTGGACATTATAACAAAGTCCATGATCGGTAAAAACAAAGTCCCTGATCCGAATATAACAAAGCTATAAAGAGAGTAAAACAAAGCCCCTAATTGAGTATAACAAAGTCCCTGATCGAATATAACTTAATGCCCCCTGCTCGAGAGTAAAACAAAAGTCCCCTGATTGAGTATAACAAAAGTCCTCTGAACAAGTATACAAAGTCACCTGATCCAGGTATGCCAAAAGTCCCTTGATCCTTGAGAGTATAACAAAGGCCCCTCATCGAGTATAACCGGAGCCTGAACGAGTACAACAAATCTCTGATCGAGTATAACAAAAGTCCCCTGATAAAGGTATAACAAAAGAACCGGATCGAGCATAACAATGGCCCCTGGTCCCGAGCATAACAAGTCCTGGTCCGAGTATAGCAAAGTCCCCTGATCCCGAGAGAAACAAGTCCCCTGGTCCGAGTATAACATCCCTGATGAGGTATATAAAGCCCCTCATCGAGGAAAACAAAAGTCCCTGAACCGAGAGTATAACAAAGTCCCTGATGGTATGAAGGCCCTGATCGAAGTATAACAAAAGTCACCTGATCGGTATAACAAAGCCCCCTTGATCAAGTATATAAGGCCCTGATCCAAATATAAAAAGTCCCCCTGATTCAGTATAACAAAGTCCCTCATCGAGTATAATAAGGCACCTGACCAAAAGGTATAACAAAGTCCCCACGGTCGAGTATAACAAAGTCTCCCTGATCAGCAGTATAACAAGCCCTCATCGAGAAAAACAAAGTCCCCTGGTCGAGTAAAACAAAAGTCCCCTGATCAGGTACCAACAAAAGGTCCCCTAGTCGAGGTATAACAAAGTCCCTGATCGAGGCATAACAAAGGCACCCTGATCGAGTGTAACAAAAGAAGCCCCCCTCATCCCGAGAAAAACAAAGTCCCCTGGTCGAGTAAAACAAAGTCCCCTAATCCAGGTATAACAAAAGTCCCCTGATCCAGAGTATAACAAAGTCCCCTGAATAGGTATAAGCAAAGGCCCCCGATCAGCGAGTATAACAAAGGCACCTGCCGGGTATAACAGAATCCCCTGGTCGAGTATAACAAAGATCCCTGATCGAGTAAAACAAAGTCCCCTGGTCGAGTATAACAAAAGTCCCTGATTGGGTATAACGAGTCCTCCTGATCCAGTATAACAAGAAGTCCCTGGTCGAGACACCAACAAAGGCCCCTGGTCCAGAGTATAAAACGTTCCCTGGTCGAGGTATAACCAAAGAGTCCTGGACGACTATAGCAAAAGCCTGCCGATCGAGTATAACAAAGCCCCTCATCGGGTATAACAAAGTCCCTGATCAGAAATAACAAAGCCCCTGCTCCGGAGTAAAACAAAGTCCCCTGATTGAGTATAGAAAAGTCCTCGAACAAGTATAACAAAGTCACTGATCGAGTATACCAAAAGTCCCTTGATCGAGTATAAGAAAGAGGCCCTGAACAGGTACAACAAAATCCTGATCGAGTATAACAAAGTCCCTGATCGAGGTATAACAAGAGAACCGGATCGAGAGCATAACAAGGCCCCTGGTCGAGAGCATAACAAAGTCCCTTGGTCGAGTATATCAAAGTCCCCTGATCAGAAACAAGGATCCCCTGATCCGAGTATAACCAGATCCCCTGATCCGGTATAACAAAGCCCCCTCATCGAGAAAAACAAAAGTCAGCTGATTGACTATAACAAAGTGCTCTGATCGGGTAAACAAAAGTCCCCCTAATCGAGTATAGCAAAGCCCCTTATTGAGTATAACAAGTCCCCTGATCGGGTGTAACAAGAAGCTCCGGATCGAGCATAGCAAAAGGCCCCTGATCGAGCATAACAAAGTTCCCTGGTCGAGTATAACAACGTCCCCACATGTCAGCTTAGAAACAAAAGTCCCCCTGGTCCGGGTATAACAAAAGTCCCTGATCGAAGAATAACAAGTCCCCTGATCGAGTATAACAAAAGTCCCTTATCGAGTATAAGAAAAAAGGCTCCTGCATCAGGCATAACAAAGTCCCCTGGTCGAGAGTATAACAAAGTCCCCTCATCGAGAGGAAAAAAAGTCCCCTGGTCCAAGTGCAAACAAGAGTCTCCTGATCCGAGTATAACCAAAGCCCCTCATCAGGAAAAACAAAGTCCCTGATTGGGTATAACAATTACTCTGAAGTTAGGTAAAACCAGATCCCCTGGTCCGAGTAAACAAAGTCCCCTGATTGAGTATAACAAGAGTCCCTAGTCGAGGAGTATAACGAGTCCCTGAATTGAATATAACAAGGATCCCGCGCCAGTCCGGAAATTATAACAAAGTCTGATTCGAGAGCATAACAAAGGCACCTGGTCGAGTATAACAAAGCCCCCTGATCCCAGGCATGACCAAGACCCATGAACGAATATAACTACAAAGTCACCTGATCCAGGTATAACGAAGTCCCCTGAATATAGGTATAACAAAAGGCCACCGATCGAGTACCAACAAAGGCACCTGACCAAAAGTATAACAAAAGTCCTGGTCGAGTATAACAAAGTTCCTGATTGAGTAAAACAAAGTCCTAGTAGAAGTATAACAAAATCCCCTGATTGAGTATAACAAACCCTCTGATCCGGGTGTAACAAGTCCCTGGTCGAGAGCATAACAAAAGGCCCTGGTCGAGTATAAAATGTCACCTGGTCGACAAGGGCCCTGATCGAGCATAACAAAGTTCCCTGGTCGAAGTATAACAACGTCCCCAAGTCAACAGAAACAAGTCCCTGGTCGAGTATAACAAAGTCCCTGATCGAGAATAACAAAGTCCCCTGATCAGGTATAACAAAGTCCCTTATCGAGTATAGAAAAAGGCTCCTCGTCGGGCATAACAAAGTCCCCTGGTCGAGTATAACAAAGTCCCTCATCGAGGAAAAAACTCCTGGTCAAGTATAACAAAGTCTCCTGATCGGGTATAACCGAAACCCCTCATCGAGAAAAACAAAGTCCCTGATTGAGTATAACAAAGTACTCTGATTGAGTAAAACAAAAGTCCTGGTCGGAGTAAAACAAAGTCCCTGATCGAGTATAACAAAGTCCCTGATCGAGTATAACAAGTCCCTGATTGAGTATAACAAAGTCCCTTGATCGAGTATAACAAAGTCCCTGATCGAGCATAACAAAGGCACCCTGGTCGAGGTATAAAGCCCCCCTGATCGAGTATGACAAAGACCCATGAACGAATATAACAAAGTCACCTGATCGGGTATAACAAAGTCCCTGAATGAGTATAACAAAAGGCACCGATCGAGTATAACAAAGTCCCCTGGTCGAGTATAACAAAGTCCAATGATCGAGTATAACAAAACCCTGATCGAGTATATAACAAAGTCCCCTTATCGAGTATAAATAAAAAGGCTCCTTGGCTCTATATGACAAAGTCCCCTGGTCGAGTATAACAAAAGTCTCCTGATTGAGTAAAACAAAGTCCCCTGGTCAAGTATAACAAAGACCCTGATCGAGTATAACAAAGCCCCCTGAGAAAAACAAAGTCCCCTGATTGAGTATAACAAAGTCCCTTGATCGAGTATAATAAAGTCCCGTGATCGAGCATAACAAAGGCACCCTGGTCGAGTATAACAAAGCCCCCTGATCGAGTATGACAAAGACCCATGAACGAATATAACAAAGTCCTCTGAACGAGTATAACAAAGTCCCCTGGTCAAGCATAACAAAGGCCCCTGGTCGAGTATAAAAACGTCCCCTGATCGAGTATAACAAAGTCCCCTGGACGACTATAACAAAGTCCCATGATCGAGTATAACAAAGCCCCCTCATCGAGTAAAACAAAGTCCAATGATCGAATATAACAAAGCCCCCTGCTCGAGTAAAACAAAGTACCCTGATTGAGTATAACAAAGTCCTCTGAACAAGTATAACAAAGTCACCTGATCGAGTATACCAAAGTCCCTTGATCGAGTATAACAAAGGCCCCTCATCGAGTATAACAAAGACCCTGAACGAGTATAACAAAATCCCCTGATCGAGTATAACAAAGTCCCCTGATCGAGTATAACAAAGAACCAGATCGAGAATAACAAAGGCCCCTGGTCGAGCATAACAAAGTTCCTTGGTCGAGTATAACAAAGTCTCTTGATCGAGAGAAAGAAAGTCCCCTGGTCGAGTATAACAAAGTCCCGTGATCGAGTATAACAAAGCCCCCTCATCGAGAAAAACAAAGTCCCCTGATTGAGTATAACAAAGTACTCTGATCGAGTAAAACAAAGTCCCCTGGTCGAGTAAAACAAAGTCCCCTCATCAAGTATAACAAAGTCCCGTGATCGAGTATAACAAAGACCCCAAATCGAGTATAACAAAGTCCCCTCATCAAGTATAACAAAGTCCCAGACGAGTATAACAAAGTCCCCTAATCGAGTATAAATAAAGGCCTCTTTAATCGAGTATAACAAAGTCCCTGATCGAGTATAATAAAGCCTGATCGAGCATAACAAAGGCCCCTGGTCGAGCATAACAAAGTCCCCTGATCGAGAGAAAGCAAAGTCCCCTGGTCGATATAACAAAGTCCCTGATCGAGTATAACAAGTTCTCATCGAGAAAACAAAGTCCCCTGATTGAGATAACAAAGTACCTGATCGAGTATAACAAAGCCCTCATCGAGAAAAACAAAGTCCCTGATTGAGTATATAACAAAGACCCCTGATCGAGAGAAACAAAGTCCCCTGGTCGAGTATAACAAAGTCCCCTGATTGAGTATAACAAAGTCCCTTGATCGAGTATAACAAAGTCCTCTGATCGAGCATAACAAAGGCACCCTGGTCGAGTATAACAAAGCCCCCTGATCGAGTATGACAAAGTCCCATGAACGAATATAACAAAGTCACCTGATCGAGTATAACAAATTCCCCTGAATGAGTATAGCAAAGGCCCCCGATCGAGTATAACAAAGGCACCTGACCGAGTATAACAAAGTCCCCTGGTCGAGTATAACAAAGTCCCCTGATCGAGTAAGACAAAGTCCCCAGGTCGAGTAAAACAAAGTCCCCTGATTGAGTATAACAAAGTCCTCTGATCGAGTATAACAAAGTCCCCTGGTCGAGCATAACAAAGGCCCCAGGTCGAGTATAAAAACGTCCCCTGATCGAGCATAACAAAGGCACCTTGGTCGAGTATAACAAAGTCCGATGGTAGAGTATAACAAAGTCCCCTGATCGAGTATAACGAAGGCCACTGATCGAGTATAACAAAGTCACCTGATCGAGTATAACAAAGCCCCCTTGATCGAGTATAACAAAGACCCCTGATCAAATATAAAAAGTCCCCTGATTCAGTATAACAAAGTCCCCTCATCGAGTATAACAAATTCCCATGATCGAGCATAACAAAGGCACCCTGGTAGAGTATAACAAAGTCCCCAGGTCGAGTATAACAAAGTCCCCTGATCGAGAAAAACAAAGTCCCCTGGTCGAGTATAACAAAGTCCCCTGATCGAGTATAACAAAGCCCCCTCATCGAGAAAAACAAAGTCCCCTGATTGAGTATAACAAAGTACTCTGATCGAGTAAAACAAAGTCCCCTGGTCGAGTAAAACAAAGTCCCCTGATTGAGTATAACAAAGTCCCCTAATCGAGTATAACAAAGTCCCCTGATCGAGCATAACAAAGGCACCCTGGTCGAGTATAACAAAGCCCCCTGATCGAGTATGACAAAGACCCATGAACGAATATAACAAACTCCCCTGATCGAGAGAAACAAACTCCCCTGGTCGAGTATAACAAAGTCCCCTGATCGAGTATAACAAAGTCCCCGATTGAGTATAACAAAGCACTTGATCGAGTAAACAAAAGTCCCTGGTCGAGTAAAAACAAAGTCCCCTGATCGAGTATAACAAAGTCCCTGATCGAGTATAACAAAGTCCCCTTGATCGAGAAAAACAAAAGTCCCCTGATTGAGTATAACAAAGTACTCTGATCAGGTACAACAAAGTCCTGGTCGAGTATAACAAAGTCCCCTCAACGAGGTATAACAAAGTCCGTGATCGAGTATAACAAAGTCCCTAATCGAGTATAACAAAGGCCCCTAATCGAGGTATAACAAAGTCCTCTGATCGAGTATAACAAAGCTCCGGATCGAGCAAGGCAAAGGCCCGGTCGAGCAAAACAAAGTCCCTGGTCGAGTATAACAAAGTCCCCATGTCAACAGATACAAAGTCCTGGTCGAGTATAACAAAGTTCCCTGATCGAGAATAACAAAGTCCCTGATCGAGTATAACAAAGTCCCCTTATCGAGTATAGCAAAAAGGCTCCTCGTCGAGCATAACAAAGTCCCCTGGTCGAGTAAAACAAAGTCTCCTGATCGAGTAAAACAAAGTCCCCTGGTCGAGTTTAACAAAGTCCCCTGATCGAGTATAACAAAGCCCCCTGATCGAGTATGACAAAGTCCCATGAACGAATATAACATAGTCACCTGATCGAGTATAACAAAGTCCCCTGAATGAGTATAACAAAGCCCCCTGATAGAGAAAAACAAAGTCCCCTAATTGAGTATAACAAAGTCCCTTGATCGAGTATAACAAAGTCCCCTGATCGAGCATAACAAAGGCACCCTGGTCGAGTATAACAAAGCCCCTTGATCGAGTATGACAAAGTCCCATGAACGAATATAACATAGTCACCTGATCGAGTATAACACAGTCCCCTGAATGAGTATAACAAAGGCCCCCGATCGAGTATAACAAAGGCACCTGACTGAGCATAACAAAGTCCCCTGGTCGAGTATAATAAAGTCCCCTGATCGAGTAAGACAAAGTCCTCAGGGCGAGTATAACAAAGTCCCCTGATTGAATATAACAAAGTCTTCTGATCGAGTATAACAAAGTCCCCTGGTCGAGTATAACAAAGGCCCCAGGTCGAGTATAAAAACGTCCCCTGATCGAGCATAACAAAGGCACCCCGGTCGAGTATAACAAAGTCCCCTGGTCGAGTATAAAAAAGTCCCCTGATCGAGTATAACGAAGGCCCCTGATCGAGTATAACAAAGTCACCTGTTCGAGTATAACAAAGCCCCCTTGATCGAGTATAACAAAGACCCTTGATCAAATATAAAAAGTCCCCTGATTCAGTATAACAAAGTCCCCTCATCGAGTATAACAAATTCCCATGATCGAGCATAACAAAGGCACCCTGGTAGAGTATAACAAAGTCCCCAGGTCGAGTATAACAAAGTCCCCTGATCGAGAGAAACAAAGTCCCCTGGTCGAGTATAACAAAGTCCCCTGATCGAGTATAACAAAGCCCCCCTCATCGAGAAAAACAAGGTCCCCTGATTGAGTATAACAAAGTACTCTGATCGAGTAAAACAAAGTCCCCTGGTCGAGTAAAACAAAGTCCCCTGATTGAGTATAACAAAGTCCCCTGATCGAGTATAACAAAGTCCCCTGATCGAGCATAACAAAGGCACCCTGGTCGAGTATAACAAAGCCCCCTCATCGAGTATGACAAAGACCCATGAACGAATATAACATAGTCCCCTGATCGAGAGAAACAAACTCCCCTGGTCGAGTATAACAAAGTCCCCTGATCGAGTATAACAAAGCCCCCTCATCGAGAAAAACAAAGTCCCCTGATTGAGTATAACAAAGTACTCTGATCGAGTAAAACAAAGTCCCCTGGACGAGTAAACCAAAGTCCCCTGATCGAGTATAACAAAGTCCCCTGATCGAGTATAACAAAGTCCCCTGATCGAGCATAACAAAGGCACCCTGGTCGAGTATAACAAAGCCCCCTGATCGAGTATGACAAAGACCCATGAACAAATATAACAAAGTCCCCTGAATGAGTATAACAAAGGCCCCCGATCGAGTATAACAAAGGCACCTGACCGAGTATAACAAAGTCCCCTGGTCGAGTATAACAAAGTCCCCTGATCGAGTAAAACAAAGTCCCTGGTCGAGTATAACAAAGTCCCCTGATTGAGTATAACAAAGTCCTCTGATCGAGTATAAAGAAGTCCCCTGGTCGAGCATAACAAAGGCCCCTGATCGAGTGAAACAAAGTCCCCTGGTCGAGTATAAGAAAGTCCCCTGATCGAGTGAAACAAAGTCCCCTGTCGAGTATAACAAAGTCCCCTGGTCAAGTAAATCAAAGTCCCCTCATCGAGTATAACAAAGTTCCGTGATCGAGTATAACAAAGTCCCCTAATCGAGTATAACAAAGACCCGGATCGAGCATAACAAAGTCCCCTGGTCGAGTATAAAAAGTCCCCATGTCAACATAAACAAAGTCCCCTGGTCGAGTATAACAAAGTCCAATGATCGAGTATAACAAAGTCCCCTGATCGAGTATAACAAAGTCCCCTTATCGAGTATAACAAAAAGGCTCCTGGTCGAGCATGACAAAGTCCCCTGGTCGAATATAACAAAGTCTCCTGATTGAGTAAAACAAAGTCCCCTGGTCGAGTATAACAAAGACCCCTGATCGAGTATAACAAAGCCCCCTGATAGAGAAAAACAAAGTCCCCTGATTGAGTATAACAAAGTCCCTTGATCGAGTATAATAAAGTCCCGTGATCGAGCATAACAAAGGCACCCTGGTCGAGTATAACAAAGCCCCCTGATCGAGTATGACAAAGACCCATGAACGAATATAACAAAGTCCACTGATCGAGTATAACAAAGTCCCCTGGTCAAGCATAACAAAGGCCCCTGGTCGAGTATAAAAACGTCCCCTGATCGAGTATAACAAAGTCCCCTGGACGACTATAACAAAGTCCCATGATCGAATATAACAAAGCCCCCTCATCGAGTATAACAAAGTCCCCTGATCGAATATAACAAAGCCCCCTGCTCGAGTAAAACAAAGTACCCTGATTGAGTATAACAAAGTCCTCTGAACAATTATAACAAAGTCACCTGATCGAGTATACCAAAGTCCCTTGATCGAGTATAACAAAGGCACCTCATCGAGTATAAGAAAGACCCTGAACGAGTACAACAAAATCCCCTGATCGAGTATAACAAAGTCCCCTGATCGAGTATAACAAAGAACCGGATCGAGAATAACAAAGGCCCCTGGTCGAGCATAACAAAGGCCCCTGGTCGAGCATAACAAAGTACTCTGATCGAGTAAAACAAAGTCCCCTGGTTTCATAAAACAAAGTCCCCCACTGGCATAACAAAGTCCCGTGATCGAGTATAACAAAGTCCCCTAATCGAGTATAACAAAGGCCCCTAATCGAGTATAACAAAGTCCCCTGATCGAGTATAATAAAGCCCCAGATCGAGCATAACAAAGGCCCCTGGTCGAGCATAACAAAGGTGCCTGGTCGAGTATAACAAAGTCCCCATGTCAACAGAAACAAAGTCCTCTGGTCGAGTATAACAAAGTCCCCTCATCGAGTATAACAAAGTCCCCTTATCGAGTATAACAAAAAGGCTCCTCGTCGAGCATAACAAAGTCCCCTGGTCGAGTAAAACAAAGTCTCCTCATCGAGTAAAACAAAGTTCCCTGGTCGAGTATAACAAATTCCCCTGATCGAGTATAACAAAGCCCCCTGATAGAGAAAAACAAAGTCCCATAATTGAGTATAACAAAGTCCCTTGATCGAGTATAACAAAGTCCCCTGATCGAGCATAACAAAGGCACCCTGGTCGAGTATAACAAAGCCCCCTGATCGAGTATGACAAAGTCCCATGAACGAATATAACAAAGTCACCTGATCGAGTATAACAAAGTCCCCTGAATGAGTATAACATAGGCCCCCGATCGACTATAACAAAGGCACCTGACTGAGCATAACAAAGTCCCCTGGTCGAGTATAACAAAGTCCCCTGATCGAGTAAGACAAAGTCCCCAGGTCGAGTATAACAAAGTCCCCTGATTGAGTATAACAAAGTCTTCTGATCGAGTATAACAAAGTCCCCTGGTCGAGCATAGCAAAGGCCCCAGGTCGAGTATAAAAACGTCCCCTGATCGAGCATAACAAAGGCACCCCGGTCGAGTATAACAAAGTCCCCTGGTCGAGTATAACAAAGTCCTCTGATCGAGTATAACGAAGGCCCCTGATTGAGTATAACAAAGTCACCTGATCGAGTATAACAAAGCCCCCTTGATCGAGTATAACAAAGACCCTTGATCAAATATAAAAAGTCCCCTGATTCAGTATAACAAAGTCCCCTCATCGAGTATAACAAATTCCCATGATCGAGCATAACAAAGGCACCCTGGTCGAGCATAACAAAGTCCCCTGATCGAGAGAAACAAAGTCCCCTGGTCGAGTATAACAAAGTCCCCTGATCGAGTATAACAAAGCCCCCTCATCGAAAAAACCAAAGTCCCATGATTGAGTATAACAAAGTACTCTGATCGAGTGAAACAAAGTCCCCTGGTCGAGTAAAACATAGTCCCCTGATCGAGTATAACAAAGTCCCCTGATCGAGTATAACAAAGTCCCCTGATCGAGCATAACAAAGGCACCCTGATCGAGTATAACAAAGACCCCTGATCGAGTATGACAAAGACCCATGAATGAATATAACAAAGTCCCCTGATCGAGAGAAAAAAGTCCCCTGGTCGAGTATAACAAAGTCCCCTGATCGAGTATAACAAAGCCCCCTCATCGAGTATGACAAAGACCCATGAACGAATATATCAAAGTCCCCTCATCGGGTATAAATAAGTCCCGTGATCGAGTATAACAAAGTCCCCTAATCGAGTATAACAAAGCCCCGGATCGAGCATAACAAAGGCCCCTGGTCGAGCATAACAAAGTCCCCTGGTCGAGTATAAAAAGTCCCCATGTCAACATAAACAAAGTCCCCTGGTCGAGTATAACAAAGTCCCCTGATCGAGTATAACAAAGTCCCCTGATCGAGTATAACAAAGTCCCCTTATCGAGTATAACAAAAAGGCTCCTGGTCGAGCATAACAAAGTCCCCTGGTCGAGTATAACAAAGTCTCCTGATCGAGTAAAACAAAGTTCCCTGGTCGAGTATAACAAAGACCCCTGATCGAGTACAACAAAGCCCCCTGATAGAGAAAAACAAAGTCCCCTGATTGAGTATAACAAAGTCCCTTGATCTAGTATAACAAAGTCCCCTGATCGAGCATAACAAAGGCACCCTGGTCGAGTATAACAAAGCCCCCTGATCGAGTATGACAAAGACCCATGAACGAATATAACAAAGTCACCTGATCGAGTATAACAAAGTCCCCTGAATGAGTATAACAAAGGCCCCGATCGAGTATAACAAAGGCACCTGACCGAGTATAACAAAGCCCCTGGTCGAGTATAACAAAGTCCCCTGATCGAGTAAAACAAAGTCCCCTGGTCGAGTATAACAAAGTCCCCTGATTGAGTATAACAAAGTCTCTGATCGAGTATAACAAAGTCCCCTGGACGACTATAACAAAGTCCCATGATCGAGTATAACAAAGCCCCCTCATCGAGTATAACAAAGTCCCCTGATCGAATATAACAAAGCCCCCTGCTCGAGTAAAACAAAGTACCCTGATCG
>NW_024730545.1:0-61088 GCF_018991925.1 Homarus americanus
ATCTGGGAGTGCCTGACGTGTACCTGGGAGTGTCTGAGGTGTACCTGGAGGTCAGAGGAGAACAAGGATTGTAAGAGGTGTACCTGGGAGGTCAGAGGTGTACCAGGGAGTGTCTGAGGTGTACCTGGGAGTGTCAGAGGTGTACCAGGGAGTGTCAGAGGAGTACCTGGGAGTGTCAGCGGTGTACCTGGGAGTGTCAGAGGTGTACCTGGGAGTATCGGAGGTGTACTTGGGAATGTCGGAGGTGTACCTGGGAGTGTCGGATGTGTACCTGGAGTGTCAAATTAGAGCAAGAAACCTGGGAGGTGTAGAGGTGAACCAGGGAGTGTCAGAGGAGAACCTGGGAGAGTGTCAGAGGTGTACCTGGGACTAACGGAGGTGTACCTGGTGTACCTGGGAGTGTCGGAGGTGTACCTGGAGTATCAGAGGTGTATCTGGGAGTGTCAAGGGTGTACCTGGGAGTGTCAGGGGTGTAACTGAGAGTGTCGAGGTAACTGGAGTGGTCAGAGGCATACCTGCGAGTATCAGAGGAGTACCTGGGAGTCAGTGGTGTACCTGTGAGTGTCAGAGGTGTACCAGGGAGTGTCAGAGGTGAACCAGGGAGTATCAGAGGTGAACTGGGAGTGTCTGAGGTACCAGGTGTCAGAGGTGAACCAGGAGTATCAGAGGTGAACTGGGAGTGTCTGAGGTGTACCTGGAATGTCAGAGGAGTACTTGGAGTGTCAAGTGTACCTGGGAGGTCTGAGTGTACCTGGGAGTGTCTGAGGTGTACCTGGAGTGTCTGAGGTATACCCCAGTGTCAGAGGAGAACAAGGGGAGTGTAAGAGGTGTACCTGGGAGCATCGGAGGTGTACCTGGGAGGTCAGAGGTGTACCTAGGGAGGCCAGAGGTACCAGGGAGTGTTAGTGGAGTACCTGGGAGTGTCAGAGGTAAATTCGGAGTCAGAGGAATACCTGGGAGTGTCAGAGGAGTACCTGGGAGGTCAGGGGTGTACCTGGGAGGCCAGAGGTGTACCTGGGAGTGTCAGAGGTGTACCTGGATTGTCTGAGGTGTACCTGGGAGGCCTGAGGAACCTGGGAGTGTCAGAGTAGAACCAGGAGTGTCAGAGGCACTAGGGAGAGTGTCAGAGGAAACAGGGAGGCCAGAGGAGTACCTTGGGAGTGGTCTGAGGTGTACCTGGGAGTGTCAGAGGTACCTGGAGTTTCAGAAGTGTACCTGGGAGTGTCTGAGGTGTTCCTGGGAGGCCAGTGGTGTACCAGGGAGGCCGAGGTGAAAACCAGGGAGCATCAGAGGTGTACCAGGGAGTGCTAGTGGAGTACCTGGGAGTGTCAGAGGTGTACTTGGAGTGTCAGGAGGAATACCTGGGAGTGTCAGAGGAGTACCTGGGAGGCTAAAAATTTGGGAGTGTCAGAGGTGTACCTGGGAGTGCTCAGAGGTGTAACCTGGGAGTGTCTGAGGTGTACCTGGGAGGTCTGAGGTGTCCCTGGGAGGCTGTATAGAACCAGGGAGTGTCAGAGGTGTACCAGGGAGTGTCAGAGGTGTACCAGGGAGTGTCAGAGGAGTACCTGGGAGTGTCTGAGGTGTACCTGGGAGTGTCAGAGGTGTACCTGGGAGTTTCAGAAGTGTACCTGGGAGTGTCTGAGGTGTTCCTGGAGGTCAGTGGTGTACCTGGGAGTGTCAGGTGTACCTGGAGTGTCAGAGGTGTACCAGGGAATGTCAGAGGTGAACCAGGGAGTATCAGAGGAACCTGTGAGTGTCTGAGGTGTACCTGGGAGTACTAGAGGTGTACCTGGGAGTATCGGAGGTGTAAATTCTGTGAGTATCGGAGGTGCACCTGAGTATCGGAGTGTGTACCTAGGAGGCTGAGGTACCTAGGAGTGTCAGAGGTGCACCAGGAGGTCAGTGAGTACCTGGGGAGTGTCAGCAAAAAATTCTGGGAGGTCAGAGGAGAATTTGGGAGGTTGAGGAGTACCTGGGAGTGTCAGAGGGGTACCTGGGAGTGTCTGAGGTACCTGGCGTCTGAGGTGTACCTGGGAGTGTCAGAGGGCACCGAGTGTCTGAGGTGTACCTGGGAGTGTCTGAGGTGGACCTGGGAGGCCAGAGAACCAGGGAGTGTCAGAGAGTACCAGGGAGTGTCAGAGGTGTACCAGGGAGTGTCAGAGGAGTACCTGGAGTGTCAGAGGTGTACCAGGAGTGTCAGAGGAATACCTGGGAGGTCAGGGGTGTACCTGGGAGTGTCAGAGGTGTACCTGGGAGTGTCAGGAGGTACCTGGGAGTGTGAGAGGGGTGTATCTGGGAGTGCCTGACGTGTACCTGGGAGTGTCAGGAGAACAAGGGATTGTAATAGGTGTACCTGGGAGTGCCTGTAGAGGTGTACCAGGGAGTGTCTGAGGTGTACCTGGGAGTGTCAGAGGTGTACCAGGAGTGTCAGAGGAGTACTCTGGAAGTGCTGGGGCGGTACCTGGGAGTGCCTGGGGAGGTGTTCCTGGAGTATCGGAGGTGTACTTGGGAATGTCGGAGGTGTACCTGGGAGTGTCGGATGTACCTGGGAGTGCTGAGTTGTACCAGGGATGTTAGAGGTGTACCTGGAGTGCTCAGAGGTGAACCAGGAGGCCCGAGGAGAACTTGGGAGTGTCAGAGGTGTACCTGGGATCATCGGAGGTGTACCTGGAGCACGGGAGGTGCACCTGGGAGTGTCGGAGGTACCTGGGAGTATCAGAGGTGTATCTGGGAGTGCTGGCGGGTGTACCTGTGGGAGTGTCAGGTGTAACCGAGAGTGTCGGAGGTGTAACTGGAGTGTCAGAGGCATACCTGCGGAGTATCAGAGGAGTACCTGGGAGTGTCAGTGGTGTACCTGTGAGTGTCAGGAGGTGTACCAGGGAGTGTCAGAGGTGAACCAGGGAGTATCAGAGGTGAACTTGGGAGTGTCTGAGGTGTACCAGGGAGTGTCAGAGAACCAGGGAGTATCAGAGGTGAACTGGGAGTGTCTGAGGTGTACCTGGGAGGTCAGGAGGAGTACCTTGAGTGTCAGAAGTGTACCTGGGAGTGTCTGAGTTGTTTCTGGGAGTGTCTGAGGTGTACCTTGGGAGTGTCTGCGTATACCTGGTGTCAGAGGAGAACAAGGAGTGTAAGAAGAGGTGACCTGGGAGTATCGGAGGTGTACCTGGGAGTGTCAGAGGTGTACCTAGGGAGTGTCAGAGGTGTACCAGGAGTGTTAGTGAGTACCTGGGAGGTCAGAGGTGTACCTGGGAGTGTCAGAGGAATACCTGGAGTGTCAGAGGAGTACCTGAGTGTCAGGGGTGTACCTGGGAGTGCAGAGGTGTACCTGGGAGTGTCAGGTGTACCTGGAGTGTCTGAGGTGTACCTGGGAGGTCTGAGGTGTCCCTGGGAGGTCAGAGTAGAACCAGGAGTGTCAGAGGTGTACCAGGAGTGTCAGAGGTGTACCAGGGAGGCGTCAGAGGAGCAACTTGGAGTGTCTGAGGGTGTACCTGGGAGTGTCAGAGTACCTGGAGTTTCAGAAGTGTACCTGGGAGTGTCTGAGGTGTTCCTGGGAGGCCAGTGGTGTACCAGGAGTGTCAGAGGTGAACCAGGGAGTATCAGAGGTACCAGGAGAGTTAGTGGAGTACCTGGGAGGTCAGAGGTGTACCTGGAGTGTCAGAGGAATACCTGGGAGTGTCAGAGGAGTACCTGGAGTGTCAGTGTACCTGGAGTGTCAGAGGTGTACCTGGGAGTGTCAGAGGTGTACCTGGGAGTGTTTGAGGTGTACCTGAGTGTCGAGGTGTCCCTGGAGGTCAGAGAACCAGGGAGTGTCAGAGGTGTACCAGGGAGTGTCAGAGGTGTACCAGGGAGGTCAGAGGAGACCTGGGAGGTCTGAGGTGTACCTGGGAGTGTCAGAGGTGTACCTGGGAGTTTCCATGTACCTGGGAGTGCTGAGGTGTCCTGGAGTGTCAGTGGTGCCGGTTGGGGTACCTGGGAGTGCGTCAGAGGTACCAGGAATGTCAGAGGTGAACCAGGGAGTATCAGAGGTGAACTGTGAGTGTCTGAGGTACCTGGGAGTATCAGAGGTGTACCTGGGAGTATCGGAGGTACCTGTGGGAGTATCGGAGGTACCTGGGAGTATCGGAGGTGTACCAGGAGTGTCAGAGGTGTACCTAGGGAGTGTCAGAGGTGTACCAGGGAGGTCAGTGAGTACCTGGGAGGTCAAAGGTACCTGGGAGTGTCAGAGGAGTACCTGGGAGTGTCAGAGGAGTACCTGGGAGTGTCAGAGGGGTACCTGGGAGTGTCTGAGGTGTACCTGGGAGTGTCTGAGGTACCTGGGAGTCAGAGGGAACCTGGGAGTTCTGAGGTGTACCTGGGAGTGTCTGAGGTGTTCTGGAGTGTCAGTGGTGTACCTGGAGGTCAGGGGTGTACCTGGGAGGTCAGAGGTGTACTAGGGAATGTCAGAGGTGAACCAGGGAGGATCAGAGGTGAACTGGGAGTGTCTGAGGTGTACCTGGGAGTATCAGAGGTGTACCTGGGAGTATCGGAGGTGTACCTGTGAGATCGGAGGTACCTGGGAGTATCGGAGGTGTACCTAGGAGTGTCGAGGTGTACCTAGGGAGGTCAGAGGTGTACCAGGAGTGTCAGTGGAGTACCTGGGAGGTCAAAGGTGTACCTGGGAGGTCAGAGAGTACCTGGGAGGTCAGAGGAGTACCGGAAGTGTCAGGGGTGTACCTGGGAGTGTCAGAGATGTACCTGGGAGGTCAGAGGTGTACCTGGGAGTGTCTGAGGTAACTTGAGCAGAATCTGGAAGTGTCAGAGTAGAACCTAGGAGTGCTCAGAGGTGTACCAGGGAGTGCAGGAGGGGCACCAGGAGTGGTCAGGAGAGTACCTGGAAGTGTCAGGTGTACCAGGGAGTGTCGAGGAGTTCCTGGGAGTTTCAGAGGTGTACCTGGGAAAGTCAGAGGTGTACCTGGGAGTGCAGAGGTGTACCTGGGAGTGTCAGAGGAGAACCTGAAAGTGCAGAGGAGTACCTGGGAGTGTCTGAGGTACCTGGAGTGTCTGAGGTGTACCTGGGAGTGTCAAAGGAAAACCAGGAGAGTCAGAAGTGTACCAGGGAGTGTCAGAGGTGTACCAGGGAGGTCAGCAGTGTACCTGAGTGTCTGAGGTGTACCAGGGAGCGTCAGAGGTGTACCTGGAGTGTCAAGTGTACTGGGAGTGTCAGAGGTGTACCTGGGAGGCTGCAGAGGTGTACCTGGGAGTGTCAGAGGTGTACCAGGGAGTGTCGGAAGTGAACCAGGGAGTATCAGAGGTGAACCGGGAGGTCTGAGGTGTACCAGGGAGTGCTCAGAGGTGAACCAGGGAGTATCAGAGGTGAACTGGGAGCACTGAGGTGTACCTGGGAGGTCAGAACCTGGGAGGCGTCGGAGTGTACCGGGAGTATCTGAGGTTCCTGGGAGTGTCTGAGGAACCTGGGAGTGACTGAGGTATACCTGGCAGTGTCAGAGGAGAACAAGGGAGTAAAAGGTGTACCTGGGAGTATCGGAGGTACCTGGGAATGTCAGAGGTGTACCTAGGAGTGTCAGAGGTGTACCAGGGAGTGTCAGTGGAGTACCTGGGAGTGTCAGAGGTGTACCTGGGAGTGTCAGAGGAATACCTGGGAGGTCAGAGGAGTACCTGGGAGGTCAGAACTTGGGAGTGTCAGAGGTGTACCTGGGAGTGAGTGTGAGGGGTACCTGGGAGTGTCTGAGGTGTACCTGGGAGTGTCTGAGGTGTACCTGGGAGTGGCTCAGAGAGAACCAGGGAGGTCAGAGGTGTACCAGGGAGTGTCAGAGGTGTACCAGGGAGTGTCAGAGGAGTACCTGGGAGTGTCAGAGGTGTTCCAGGGAGTGTCGAGGGAATACCTGGGAGGTCAGGGGTGCCTGGGAGGTCAGGAGGTGTACCTGGGAGTGTCAGGAGTGTACCTGGGAGTGTGAGAGGTGTATCAGGGAGTGCCTGACGTACCTGGGAGTGTCTGAGGTGTACCTGGGAGGTCAGAGGAGAACAAGGATTGTATGGGTGTACCTGGGAGTGTCAGAGGTGTACCAGGGAGTGTCTGAGGTGTACCTGGGAGTGTCAGAGGTGTACCAGGGAGTGTTAGTGAGTACCTGGGAGTGTCAGAGGTGTACCTGGGAGTGTCAGAGGAATACCTGGGAGTGTCAGAGGAGTACCTGGAGGCTGTACCTGGGAGGTCAGGTGCCTGGGAGTGTCAGGAGGTACCTGGGAGGTCCAGAACCTGGGAGTGTCTAGGTGTACCTGGGAGTGTCAGAGAACCAGGGAGGCCAGAGGTGTACCAGGGAGTGTCAGGAACAGGGAGGTCAGAGGAGTACCTGGGAGGGTCAGAGGTGTACCAGGGAGTGTCAGAGGAATACCTGGGAGTGTCAGGGGTGTACCTGGGAGTGTCAGAGGTGTACCTGGGAGTGTCAGAGTGTACCTGGGAGTGTGAGAGGTGTATCAGGGAGTGCCTGACGTGTACCTGGGAGTGTCTGAGGTGTACCTGGGAGTGTCAGAGGAGAACAAGGGATTGTAATAGGTGTACCTGGGAGTGTCAGAGGTACCAGGAGGTCTGAGGTGTACCTGGAGTGTCAGAGGTGTACCAGGGAGTGTTAGTGGAGTACCTGGGAGTGTCAGAGGTGTACCTGGGAGTGTCAGAGAATACCTGTGAGTGTCAGAGAGTACCTGAGGCGGGTGTACCTGGGAGTGTCAGAGGTGTACCTGGGAGGTCAGAGGGGTACCTGGAGTGTCTGAGGTACCTGGGAGTGTCTGAGGTGTACCTGGAGTGTCAGAGTAGAACCAGGGAGTGTCAGAGGTACCAGGGAGTGTCAGAGGTGTACCAGGGAGTGTCAGAGGAGTACCTGGGAGAGTCAGAGGTGTACCAGGGAGTCTCAGAGGAATACCTGGGAGTGTCAGGGGTGTACCTGGGAGTGTCAGAGGTGTACCTGGGAGTGTCAGAGTGTACCTGGGAGTGTGAGAGGTGTATCTGGGAGTGCCTGATGCAACCTGGGAGTGTCTGAGGTAACCTGGGAGTGTCAGAGGGAACAAGGGATGTGTAATAGGTACCTGGGAGTGTCAGAGGTGTACCAGGGAGTGTCTGAGGTGTACCTGGGAGTGTCAGAGGTAACCAGAGCAAGTCAGAGGAGTACCTGGGAGGTCATGGAGTACCTGGGAGTGTCAGAGGTGTACCTGGGAGTATCGGAGGTGTACTTGGGAATGTCGGAGGTGTACCTGGGAGTGTCGGATGTGTACCTGAGTGTCAGAGGTGTACCAGGGAGTGTTAGAGGTGTACCTGGGAGTGTCAGAGGTGAACCAGGGAGTGTCAGAGGAGAACCTGGGAGTGTCAGAGGTGTACCTGGGACTATCGGAGGTGTACCTGGGAGTATCGGAGGTGTACCTGGGAGTGTCGAGGTACCTGGGAGTATCAGAGGTGTATCTGGGAGTGTCAGGGTGTACCTGGGAGGTCAGGTGTAACTGAGTAAGTCGGAGGTGTAACTGGGAGTGTCAGAGGTATACCCAGGAGTATCAGAGAGTACCTGGGAGTGTCAGTGTAAATTCGTGAGTGTCAGAGGTGTACCAGGGAGTGTCAGAGGTGAACCAGGAGTATCAGAGGTGAACTGGGAGTGTCTGAGGTGTACCAGGAGTGTCAGAGGAACCAGGGAGGTCAGAGGTGAACTGGGAGTGTCTGAGGTGTACCTGGAGGTCAGAGAGTACCTTGGAGTGTCAGAAGTGTACCTGGGAGTGTCTGAGTTGCTCTGGAGTGTCTGAGGTGCACCTGGGAGTGTCTGAGGCATACCTGGCAGCGCTCAGAGGAAAACAAGGAGTGTGAAGAGTGTACCGGGAGTGGTCGGAGGTGTACCTGGGAAAGGTTGGGAGGTACCTAGGAGTGTCGGGAGGTAACAGGAGTGTTAGTGAGTACCTGGGAGTGTCAGAGGTGTACCTGGGAGGTCAGGAGGAATACCTGGGAGTGTCAGAGGAGTACCTGGGAGTGTCAGGTGTACCTGGGAGTGTCAGGAGGTGGGCCTGGAGTGCTGGGGAGGTGTACCTTGGGAGTGTCTGAGGTGTACCCGTGGAGTGTCTGAGGTGTCCTGGGAGTGTCAGAGTAGAACCAGGAGGCTGGGAGGTACCAGGAGTGTCAGAGGTAAACAGGGAGTATTGTGAGGAGGCCCTGGGAGGCCCAGTGTACCTGAGTGTTCAGAGGTGTACCTGGAGTTTCCAGAAGGGTAACCTGGGAGGTCTGAGGTGTTCCTGGAGTGTCAGTGGTAATCTGGGAGTGTCAGGTGCACCTGAGTGTCAGAGGTGTACCAGGGAATGTCAGAGGTGAACCAGGGAGTATCAGAGGTGAACTGTGGCGTCTGAGGTACCTGGGAGTATCAGAGGTGTACCTGGAGTATCGGAGGTGTACCTGTGGAGTATCGGAGGTGTACCTGGGAGTATCGGAGGTGTACCTAGGAGTGTCAGAGGTGTACCTAGGAGTGTCAGAGGTGTACCAGGAGTGCGCTTCAGTGGAGTACCTGGGAGTGTCAAAGGTGCCTGGAGTGTCAGAGGAGTACCTGGAGTGCCGAGGAGTACATGGAGTGTCAGGGTGTACTCTGGAGGCTGAGATGTACCTGGGAGTGTCAGAGGTGTACCTGGGAGTGTCTGAGGTGTACCTGGGAGTGTCTGAGGTGTACCTGAAGCGTCAGAGCAGAACCAGGAGTGTCAGAGGTACCCAGGAGTGCAGGAGGGGTACCTAGGTGAGTGTCAGAGGAGCACCTGGGAGTGTCAGAGGAGTACCAGGGAGTGTCAGGGTGTACCTGGAGTGTCAGGAGATGCACCTGGGAGTGTCAGAGGTGTACCTGGAGTTGTCTGAGGTGTACCTGAGTTCTGAGGTGTACCTGGAAGTGTCAGAGAGAACCAGGGAGTGTCAGAGGCCCAGGGAGGCAGGAGGGGTACCAGGGAGTGTCAGAGGAGTACCTGGGAGTGTCAGAGGTGTACCAGGAGGTCAGAGGAGTTCCTGGAGCTTCCAGAGGTGTACCTGGGAAAAGCTGTGAGTGTACTTGGGAGTGTCAGAGGTACCTGGGAGTGTCAGAGGAGAACCTGAAAGTGTCAGAGGAGTACCTGGGAGGCCTGAGGTGCACCTGGGAGTGTCTGAGGTGTACCTGGGAGCACAGAGGAGAACCAGGGGAGAGTCAGAGGTGCACCAGGAGCACAGAGGTGGTACCAGGAGGCCAGGCAGGTACTCCTGGAGTGCTCCAGGTGTACCAGGGAGCCGCCAGAGGTGTAATTTGGGAGTGCTTGAAGGTACCTGTGGAGTGTCAGAGGTGTACCTGGGAGTCGTACCTGGGAGTCAGAGGTGTACCAGGGAGGTCAGAAGTGAAACCAGAAGTACCAGAGGTGAAACCGGGAGGTCTGGAGGTGTACCAGGAGTGTCAGAACCAGGGAGCATCAGAGGTGAACTGGGAGTGTCTGAGGTGTACCTGGGAGGCCAGAAGTGTACCTGGAGCGTCTGGAGGTGTTCCTGGGAGTGTCTGAGGTGTACCTGGGAGGCCCGGAGAGGCCCTGGCAGTGTCAGAGGAGAACGAGGGAGTATAAAAGGTGCACTGAGTATCGGAGGTGTACCTGGGAGTGTCAGAGGTGTACCTAGGAGGTCAGAGGTGCACCAGGGAGGTTAGTGGAGCACCTGGGAGGTCAGAGGTGCACCTGGGAGGCTGGGAGGAATACCTGGGAGGCTCAGAGGAGCACCTGGGAGTGTCAGGTGTACCTGGGAGTGTCAGAGGTGTACCTGGAGGCTGTAGAGGGGTACTCTGGGAGTGTCTGAGGTGTGTACCTGGGAGTGTCTGAGGTACCTGATGTCAGAGGTGTGTACCAGGGAGCGTCAGGTGAGTACCTGGAGTGTCAGAGGTGTACCAGGAGTGTCAGAGGAATACCTGGAGTGTCAGGTGTACCTGGAGTGTCAGAGGTGTACCTGGGAGGTCAGAGGTACCTGGAGCGTGAGAGGTGTATCTGGGAGCATTGACGGTACCTGGGAGTGTCTGAGGTGTACCTGGAGCGCCGAGGATAAGTCGGCGGATTGTAATAGATTGTAAACCTGGGAGTGTCAGAGGTGTACCAGGGAGTGTCTGAGGTACCTGGAGTGTCAGAGGTGTACCAGGGAGGTCAGAGGAGTACCTGGGAGTGTCAAAACCTGGAGTGTCAGAGGTGTACCTGGGAGTATCGGAGGTGTACTTGGGAATGTCGGAGGTGTACCTGGAGGCACGGATGTACCTGGGAGTGTCAGAGGTGTACCAGGGAGTGTTAGAGGTGTACCTGGGAGTGTCAGAGGAACCAGGGAGGTCAGAGGAGAACCTGGGAGTGTCAGAGGTGTACCTGGGACTATCGGAGGTGTACCTGGGAGTATCGAGGTACCTGGGAGTGTCGGAGGTGTACCTGGGAGTATCAGAGGTGTATCTGGGAGTGTCAAGGGTGTACCTGGGAGGTCAGGGGTGTAACTGAGAGTGTCGGAGGTGTAACTGGGAGTGTCAGAGGTATACCCGTGAGTATCAGGAGTACCTGGGAGTGTCAGAGGTGTACCGAGAGGCAGAGGTGTACCAGGGAGTGTCAGAGGGGACCAGGGAGTATCAGAGGTGAACTGGGAGTGTCTGAGGTGTACTAGGAGTGTAGAGGTGAACCAGGAGTATCAGTGGTGAACTGGGAGTGTCAGAGGTGTACCTGAGTGTCGGGAAGTGTACCTGGGAGTGTCTGAGGTGTACCTGGGAGTGTCTGAGGTACCTGGGAGTGTCTGAGGTATACCCAGTCAGAGGAGAACAAGGGAGTGTAAGAGGTGTACCTGGGAGTATCGGAGGTGTACCTGGGAGTGTCAGAGGTGTACCTAGGAGTGTCAGAGGTGTACCAGGGAGTGTTAGTGGAGTACCTGGGAGTGTCAGAGGTGTACCTGGGAGTGAGGAACAACTGGGAGTGTCAGAGGAGTACCTGGAGGCTTGTACCTGGGAGTGTCAGAGGTGTACCGAGTGTCAGGGGTGTACCTGGGAGTGTCTGAGGTGTACCTGGGAGTGTCTGAGGTGTACCTGGAGTGCTGGGGAGTAGAACCAGGAGTGCCGAGGTGTACCAGGGAGTCAGAGGTGTACCAGGAGTGTCAGAGGAGTACCTGGGAGTGTCAGAGGTGTACCTGAGTGTCAGAGGTACCTGGGAGTGTCTGAGGTGTACCTGGGAGTGTCAGAGGTGTACCTGGGAGGTCAGAGGTGTACCTGGGAGTGTCTGAGGTACCTGGGAGTGTCTGATGTACCTGGGAATATCTGAGGTGTACCTGGGAGGTCAGAGTAACCAGGAGTGTAAGAGGTGTACCTGGGATTGTCAGAGGTGTACCTGGAGTGTCAGAGGTGAACCAGGAATGTCAGAGAACCAGGGAGTATCAGAGGTGAACTGGAGTGTCTGAGGTGTACCTGGGAGTATCAGAGGTACCTGGGAGTATCGGAGGTACCTGTGGTGATCGGAGGTGTACCTGGGAGTATCGGAGGTGTACCTGGGAGTGTCAGAGGTGTACCTAGGAGTGTCAGAGGGTGTACCAGGAGGTCAGTGGAGTACCTGGGAGTGTCAAAGGTGTACCTGGGAGTGTCAGAGGAGTACCTGGGAGGTCAGAGGAGTACCTGGAGTGTCAGGTGTACCTGGAGTGTCAGAGATGTACCTGGGAGTGTCAGAGGTGTACCTGGGAGTGTCTGAGGTGTACCTGGGAGTGTCTGAGGTGTACCTGGAAGTGTCAGAGAAACCAGGAGTGTCAGAGGTGGCACTAGGAGTGCAGGAGGGGTACCAGGGAGTGTCAGGGAGTACCTGGGAGGCTCAGAGGTGTACCAGGGAGTGTCAGAGGAGTACCTGGGAGTTTCAGAGGTGTACCTGGGAAAGTCAGAGGTGTACTTGGGAGTGTCAGAGGTGTACCTGGGAGTGTCAGAGGAGAACCTGAAAGTGTCAGAGGAGTACCTGGGAGTGTCTGAGGTGTACCTGGGAGTGTCTGAGGTGTACCTGGGAGTGTCAGAGGAGAACCAGGGAGAGTCAGAGGTGTACCAGGGAGTGTCAGAGGTGCCTAGGAGTGTCAGCAGTGTACCTGGGAGTGTCTGGAGGTGTACCAGGAGCGTCAGAGGTGTACCTGGGAGTGTCAGCGTGTACCTGTGAGTGTCAGAGGTGTACCTGGGAGTGTCAGAGGTGTACCTGGGAGTGTCAGAGGTGTACCAGGGAGGTCAGAAGTGAACCAGGGAGTATCAGAGGTGAACTGGAGTGTCTGAGGTGTACCAGGGAGTGTCAGAGGTGAACCAGGGAGTATCAGAGGTGAACTGGGAGTGTCTGAGGTGTACCTGGGAGGTCAGAGGTGTACCTGGGAGTGTCAGAAGTGTACCTGGGAGTGTCTGAGGTTCTGGGAGTGTCTGAGGTGTTCCTGGGAGTGTCTGAGTGTCTGGAGGTCTGAGGTGTACCTGGGAGTGTCTGAGGTACCTGCACTGCAGTGTCGAGGAGAACAAGGGAGTGTAAGAGGTAAAATCTGGGAGTATCGGAGGTGTACCTGGGAGTGTCAAGGTGTACCTAGAGTGTCAGAGGTGTACCAGGAGTGTTGGTGGAGTACCTGGGAGTGCTCGTGGTGTACCCGGGAGTGTCAGAGGAATACCTGCGTCGAGGAGCACCTGGCGTCTGGGTGTACCTGAGCAAGCCAGAGGTGTACCTGGGAGTGTCAGGTGTACCTGTGAGCCTGAGGTGTACCTGGGAGTGTCCGAGGTGTCCTGGGAGCGTTAGAGTAGAACCAGGAGTGTCAGAGGTACCAGGGGAGGTCAGGAGGTGCACCAGGGAGGTCAGAGGAGCACCTGGAGGTCTGAGGTACCTGATGTCAGAGGTGTACCTGGGAGTTTCAGAAGTGTACCTGGGAGGTCTGAGGTGTTCTGGGAGGTCAGTGGTACCAGGAGTGTCAGAGGTGAACCAGGAGTATAAGAGGTGTAAATTAGGAGTGTTAGGTGGAGCACTGGAGTAAGTCAGAGGTGTACCTGGGAGGCTAGAGGAATACCTGGGAGTGTCAGAGAGTACTTGGGAGTGCTCAGGTACCTGGGAGTGTCAGAGGTGTACCTGGGAGTGTCAGAGGTGTACCTGGGAGGGTCTGAGGTGTACCTGGGAGTCAGAGCAGGAAACCAGGGAGTGTCAGAGGTGTACCAGGAGTGTCAGAGGTAAAAATTAGGAGTGTCAGAGGAGTACCTGGAGTGTCTGAGGTGTACCTGGGAGCGTCAGAGGTGTACCTGAGTTTCAGAAGTGTACCTGAGTGCCCGAGGTGTTCCTGGGAGTGTCAGTGGAAAATCTGGGAGCGTCAGGGGTGCACCTGGAGCGTCAGAGGCACCTGGGAACGTCAGAGGTGAACCAGGAGCATCAGGAGGTGAACCGTGAGGTCTGAGGTGTACCTGGAGTAACAGAGGTACCTGGAGTATCGAGGTGTACCTGAGTATCGGAGGTGTACCTGGGAGTATCGAGGTGTACCTAGAGGTCAGAGGTGTACCTAGGAGGTCAGAGGTGTAAATTAGGGAGAGTGCTGGAGTACCTGAGTGTCGTTGCGTACCTGGGAGTGTCAGAGAGTACCTGGGAGTGTCAGAGGAGTACCTGGGAGTGAGGGGCAACCTGGGAGTCTGAGGTGTACCTGGGAGTGCTGAGGTGTACCTGAGTGTCAGAGGGGTACCTGGGAGTGTCTGAGGTGTACCTGGGAGTGTCTGAGGTGGTACCTGGGAGTGTCAGAGAGATCCAGGGAGTGTCAGAGGTGTACCAGGGAGGTCAGAGGTGTACCAGGGAGTGTCAGAGGAGTACCTGGAGTAAGCCAGAGGTGTACCAGGAGTGTCAGAGGAACACCTGGAGGTCAGCAAAATCTGGGAGTGTCAGAGGTACCTGAGTGTCAGAGCAATCTGGGAGCAGGAGAGGTGTATCTGGAGGCCTGACGGTAAATCTGGGAGTGTCTGAGGTGTACCTGAGTGTCAGAGGAGAACAAGGATTGTAATAGGTGTACCTGGGAGTGTCAGAGGTGTACCAGGGAGTGTCTGAGGTGTACCTGGGAGTGTCAGAGGTGTACCAGGGAGTGTCAGAGGAGTACCTGGGAGTGTCAGCGGTGTACCTGGAGTGTCAGGAGGTGTACCTGGAGTATCGGAGGTGTACGGAATGTTGAGGTAATTGGGAGTGTCGGATGTGTACCTGGAGTGTCAGAGGTGTACCAGGGAGTGTTAGAGGTGTACCTGGGAGGTCAGAGGAACCAGGGAGTGTCAGAGGAGAACTTGGGAGGTCAGAGGTAACCTGGGACCATCGGAGGTGTACCTGGGAGTACCGGAGGTGTACCTGGGAGTGTCGGAGGTGTACCCGGCATCGAGGTAACTGGGAGCGTCGGCGGTGCAATCTGTGAGGTCAGGGTGTAACTGAGAGTGTCGGAGGTGTAACTGGGAGTGTCGAGGTATACCTGCGAGCATCGAGAGTACCTGAGTGTCAGTGGTGTACCTGTGAGTGTCAGAGGTGTACCAGGTAGCATCAGAGGTGAACCGGAGTGTCTGAGGTGTACGGTGGAGGTCAGAGGTGAACTAGGGAATATCATCAGAGGTGAACCGGGAGTGTCTGAGGTACCTGGGAGTGTCAGCGTACCTGGGAGGCCTGAGGTGTCTTGGAGTGTCTGAGGTGTACCTGGGAGTGTCTGAGGTATACCTGGCAGCGTCAGAGGAGAACAAGGGAGTATAAAGCAAGGTGTACCTGGGAGTATCGGAGGTGTACCTGGAGTGTCAGAGGTACCTAGGAGGCCAGAGGTACCAGGGAGGTTAGGTGAGTACCTGGAGGTCAGAGGTGTACCTGGGAGTGTCAGAGGAATACCTGGGAGGTCAGAGGAGTACCTGGGAGTGTCAGGGGTGTACCTGGGAGGCAGAGGTGTACCTGGGAGGTCAGAGAGGGGTACCTGGAGAGTCAGAGGTGTACCTGGGAGTGTCTGAGGTGTACCTGGGAGGTCAGGAGAGAACCAGGAGGTCAGAGTAGTACCAGGAGGTCAGAGGTACCAGGGAGTGTCAGAGGAGTACCTGGGAGGTCAGGGGTGTACCAGGGAGTGTCAAAGGAATACCTGGGAGTGTCAGGGGTGTACCTGGGAGGTCAGAGGTGTACCTGGGTGTCAGAGTGTACCTGGGAGGTGAGAGAGGTGTATCTGGGAGTGCCTGACGTGTACCTGGGAGTGTCTGAGGTACCTGGGAGTGTCAGAGGAGAACAAGGATTGTACAGGTGTACCGGAGTGTCAGGAGGTACCAGGAGTGTCTGAGGTACTGGAGATGCCAGAGGTGTAATGGGTGGCGTCAGGAGAGTACCTGGGAGTGTCAGCGGTACCTGGGAGTGTCAGAGGTGTACCTGGGAGTATCGGAGGTACTGGGAATGTGAGGTGTACCTGGGAGAGTCGGATGTGTACCTGGGAGTGTCAGAGGTGTACCAGGGAGCAAGAGGTACGGGAGGTCAGAGGTGAACCAGGAGGTCAGAGGAGAACTTGGGAGGTCAGAGGTGTACCTGGGACTATCGGAGGTGTACCTGGGAGCACGGGAGGTGTACCTGGGAGTGTCGGAGGTACCTGGGAGTATCAGAGGTGTATCTGGGAGATCAAGGGTGTACCTGGGAGTGTCAGGGGTGTAACTGGGAGTGTCGGAGGTGTAACTGGGAGTGTCAGAGGTATACCTGCAGTATCAGAGAGTACCTGGGAGGCAGGGGTGTACCTGGGAGTGTCAGAGGTGGACCAGGGAGTGTCAGAGGGGAACCAGAGCCAGAGGAACTGGGATTGTCTGAGGTGTACCAGGGAGGTTCAGAGGTGAACCAGGAGTATCAGGAGGTGAACTGGGAGGTCTGAGGTGTACCTGGGAGTGTCAGAGGAGTACCTGGAGTGTCAGAAGTGTACCTGGGAGGTCTGGAGTTGAGCCTGGGAGTGTCTGAGGTGTACCTGGGAGTGTCTGGAGGTAGTACCTGGCAGTGTCAGAGGACAAGGAGTGTAAGAGGTGTACCTGGGAGACGGAGGTGTACCTGGGAGTGTCAGAGGGTACCTAGGAGTGTCAGAGGTGTACCAGGAGCAGCAGGAGTACCTGGGAGTGCTCGGAGGTGTACCTGGGAGTGTCAGAGGAATACCTGGGAGTGTCAGGAGAGTACCTGGGAGGTCAGGGGTGTACCTGGAGGTTGGGAGGTGTACCTGGGAGTGTCAGGGTGTACCTGGAGTGTCTGAGGTGTACCTGGAGGTCTGAGGTGTCCCTGGGAGTGTCAGAGTAGAACCAGGGAGTGTCGGAGGTACCAGGGATGTCAGAGGTACCAGGGAGGTCAGAGGAGTACCCAGATGTCTGAGGTGTACCTGGGAGGTCAGAGGCACGGGAGCCAGTACCTGGGAGTGTCTGAGGTGTTCCTGGGATTGTCTGAGGTGTACCTGGGAGTGTCAGAGGTGTACCTGGGAGTGTCAGAGGTGTACCTGGGAGTGTCTGAGGTGTACCTGGGAGGTCTGATGTACTTGGGAATATTTGAGGTGTACCTGGGAGTGTCAGAGCAGAACCAGGAGTGTAAGAGGTGTACCTGGGATTGTCAGAGGTGTACCTGGGAGTGTCAGAGGTGTACCAGGAATGTCAGAGGTGAACCAGGAACAGGAAACGGAGTGTCTGAGGTGTACCTGGGAGTATCAGAGGTGTACCTGGGAGCACGGAGGTGTACCGAGAGCATGGGAGGTGTACCTGGGAGCACTGGGAGGAACAGAGGCACCAGATGTCAGGTACCAGGAGGTCAGGAGTACCAGTCAAAGGTGTACCTGGGAGTGTCAGAGGAGTACCTGGGAGGTCAGAGGAGTACCTGGGAGTGTCAGGTACCTGGGAGCCAGATGCACGGAGGTCGATGTACCGGGAGTGTCTGAGGTGTACCTGGGAGTGTCTGAGGTGTACCTGGAAGTGTCAGAGTAGAACCAGGGAGTGTCAGAGGTGTACCAGGGAGTGCAGGAGGGGTACCAGGGAGTGTCAGGGGAGTACCTGGGAGTGTCAGAGGTGTACCAGGGAGTGTCAGAGGAGTACCTGGGAGTTTCAGAGGTGTACCTGGGAAAGTCAGAGGTGTACTTGGGAGTGTCAGAGGTGTACCTGGGAGGTTCAGAGGAGAAACCTTGAAAGTGCTCAGAGGAGTACCTGGGAGGCCTGAGGTACCTGGGAGGTCTGAGGTGTACCTGGGAGTGTCAGAGGAGAACCAGGAGAGTCAGAGGTGCACCAGGGAGTGTCAGAGGTGTACCAGGAGCAGTCAGCAGTGTACCTGGGAGTGTCTGAGGTAAAAATTAGGAGCGTCAGAGGTGTACCTGAAGTGTCAGCGGTGTACCTGTGAGTGTCGGGGAGGTGTACCTGGGAGTGTCAGAGGTGTACCTGGGAGGCCAGAGGTGTACCAGGCAGTGTCAGAAGTGAACCAGAGCATCAGGTGAACTGGGAGGTCTGAGGTGTACCAGGGAGTGTCAGAGGTGAACCAGGGAGTATCAGAGGTGAACTGGGAGTGTCTGAGGTGTACCTGAGTGTCAGAGGTGTACCTGGGAGTGCCTGTGAAGGTACCTGAGTGTCTGAGGTGTTCCTGGGAGTGTCTGAGGTGTACCTGGGAGTGTCTGAGGATACCTGGCAGTGTCAGAGGAGAACAAGGAGAGAAAAGGTGTACCTGGGAGTATCGGAGGTACCTGGGAGGTCAAAGGTGTACCTAGGGAGTGTCAGAGGGTACCAGGGAGTGTTAGTGAGTACCTTGAGTGTCGGGAGGTGTACCTAAGAGTGTCAGAGGAATACCTGGGAGTGTCAGGAGGAGTACCTGGGAGTGTCAGGGGTGTACCTGGGAGTGTCAGAGGTGTACCTGGGGAGGCTGGGGAGGGGTACCTGGGAGTGTCTGAGGTACCTGGGAGTGTCTGAGGTGTACCTGGGAGTGTCAGAGTCGAACTAGGGAGGTCAGAGGTACCAGGGAGGTCAGAGGTGTACCAGGGAGTGTCAGAGGAGCACCTTGGGAGTGCCCGGAGGTGCACCAGGAGGCCAGAGGAACACCTGGGAGGCTCAGGCGTACCTGGGAGTGCCGAGGTGTACCTGGGAGGCCAGAGGTACCTGGTCGAGGTACCTGGAGTGCCTGACGTACCTGGAGTGTCTGATGTGTACCTGGGAGTGTCAGAGGAGAACAAGGGAGTGTAAGAGGTACTCTGGGAGTGTCAGAGGTGTACTCAGAGTGTCTGAGGTGTACTCAGGAGTGTCAGAGGTGAACCAGGGAGCATCAGAGGTGAACTGGGAGTGTCTGAGGTAATTTGGAGTGTCAGAGGTGTACCTGGGAGTGCTCGGGGAAGCGTACCTGGAGTGTCTGAGGTGTTTCTGGGAGTGTCTGAGGTGTACCTGGGAGTGTCTGAGGCATACCTGCGTCAGAGGAGAAGAAGGAGTGTAAGAGGTGCAATCTTGGAGCATCGGAGGTGCACCTGGGAGTGTCAGAGGTGCACCTAGGAGGTCAGAGGTGTACCAGGGAGTGTTAGTGGAGCACCTGGAGTGTCAGAGTGTACCTGGGAGTGTCAGAGGAATATCTTGAGTGTCAGAGGAGTACCTGGAGTGTCAGGTGTACCTGGGAGGTCAGAGGTACCTGGAGTGTCAGAGGTGTACCTGGGTGTAAGTCTGAGGTGTACTCTGGAGTGTCTGAGGTGTCCCTGGAGTGTCAGAGTAGAACCAGGGAGGTCAGAGGTGCACCAGGGAGTGTCAGAGGTGTACCAGGGAGTGTCAGAGGAGCACGAGTGTCTGAGGTACCTGGGAGTGTCAGAGGTACCTGGAGTGTCAGAAGTGTACCTGGAGTGTTCCTGAGGTGTTCCTGGAGTGTCAGTGGTGTACCTGGGAGTGGCAGGGTGTACCTGGGAGTGTCACGGTGAACCGATTGTCTGAGTGTGTACCTGGGAGGTCAGAGGTGTACTCTGGAGTGTCTGAGGTACCTGGGAGTGTCTGAGGTGTACCTGGGAGTGTCTGATGTGTACCTGGGAATATCTGAGGTGTACCTGGGAGTGTCAGAGTAGAACCAGGGAGTGTAAGAGGTGTACCTGGGATTGTCGGAGGTGTACCTGGGAGTGTCAGAGGTGTACCAGGGAATGTCAGAGGTGAACCAGGGAGTATCAGAGGTGAAGTGAGTGTCTGAGGTGTACCTGGGAGTATCAGAGGTGTACCTGGGAGATCTGAGGTACCTGTGAGCATCGGAGGTGTACCTGGAGTATCGGAACCTGGAGGTCAGAGGTGTACCTTAGGAGTGTCAGAGGTGTACCAGGGAGTGTCATGGAGGCACCTGGGAGGTCAGCGTGTACCTGGGAGCGTCAGAGGAGCACCTGGGAGCGTCAGAGGAGCACCTGGGAGCGCTTCAGGTGCACCTGGGAGGAGTCAGAGATGCAATCTGGAGGTCAGAGAAAATCTGGGAGTGTCTGAGGTGTACCTGGAGGTCTGAGGTGTACCTTGGAAGTGTCAGAGAGAACCAGGGAGTGTCAGATGTGTACCAGGGAGTGCAGGAGGGGTACCAGGAGTGTCAGGGGAGTACCTGGGAGTGTCAGAGGTGTACCAGGGAGTAGTCGAGGAGTACCTGGGAGTTTGTGAGGTACCTGGGAAAGCCAGAGGTGTAATTTGGGAGTGTCAGAGGTGTACCTGGGAGGCTGGGGAGGAGAACCTGAAAGTGTCAGAGAGGAGTACCTGGAGGTCTGAGGTGTACCTGGAGTTCGAGGTGCAAATTCTGGGAGGTCAGAGGAGAACCAGGAGTCAGAGGTGTACCAGGGAGTCGGGGAGTACCAGGGAGCGTCAGCAGGTACTGGGAGTGTCTGAGGTACCAGGGAGCGTCAGAGGTCAATCTGGGAGGCCAGCGGTGTGCACCTGTGGAGTGTCAGAGGTGTACCTGGAGTGTCAGAGGTGTACCTGGGAGGCTGGGGAGGTGTACCAGGGAGGTCAGAAGTGAATCCAGGAGCATCAGAGGTGAACTGGGAGTGTCTGAGGTGTACCAGGAGGTCAGAGGTGAAACCAGGAGTATCAGAGGTGAACTGGGAGTGTCTGAGGTGTACCTGGAGTGCTTGGTGTACCTGGAGTGTCAGGCGTGTACCTGGGAGTGTCTGAGGTGTTCCTGGAGTGTCTGAGGCGGTACCTTGGAGTGTCTGAGGTATACCTGGTAGTGTCAGAGGAGAAATCATGGGAGCATAAAAGGTGTACCTGGGAGTATCGGAGGTGTACCTGGGAGGTCAGAGGTGTACCTAGGAGTGTCAGAGGTGTACCCAGGGAGCGTTAGTGACAATCTGGAGGTCAGAGGTGCACCTGAGTGTCAGAGGAATACCTGGGAGGTCAGGGGTGTACCTGGGAGGTCAAGGGTGCACCTGGAGCTCAGGGTGTAACTGGGAGGTCGGAGGTGTGAACTGAATGTCAGAGATACCTGGCGAGTATCAGAGGAATACCTGGGAGGTCAGTGGTGTACCTGTGAGGCATCAGGAGGTGTACTCAGGAGGCGTCAGAGGAACTAGAGCATCAGAGGTGAAACTGGGAGTGTCTGAGGTGTACCAGGGAGTGTCAGAGGTGAAACTAGAGTACCAGAGGAACTGGGAGTGTCTGAGGTGTACCTTGGAGTGTCAGAGGTGTACCTGGGAGTGTCAGAAGGGGTACCTGGGAGTGTCTGAGGTGTTTCTGAGTGTCTGGTGGTACCTGGGAGTGTCTGAGGTGCATACCTGGCGGAAAGTGTCAGAGGAGAACAAGGAGGTAAGATAAAAACTGGGGAGTATCGGAGGTGTACCTGGGAGTGTCAGAGGTACTTAGAGGTCAGAGGTGTACCAGGAGTGCTTAGTGGAGCACCTGGAGGCCAGAGGTGTACCTGGGAGGTCAGAGGAATACCTGGAGTGTCAGAGAGTACCTGGGAGTGTCAGGGTGTACCTGGGAGTGTCAGAGGTGTACCTGGGAGGCCAGAGGTGTACCTGGGAGTGTCTGAGGTACCTGGGAGTGTCTGAGGTGTACCTGGGAGGTCAGAGAGAACCAGGAGTGTCAGAGGTGTACCAGGGAGTGTCAGAGGTGTACCAGGGAGTGTCAGAGGAGTACCTGGAGTGTCAGAGGTGTACCAGGAGTGTCAGGAGGACTACCTGGGAGTGTCAGGTGTACCTGGGAGTGTCAGAGGTGTACCTGGGAGTGTCAGAGGTACCTGGGGAGTGAGGAGGTGCACCTGGGAGGCCTGACGTGTACCTGGAGTGTCTGAGGTGTACCTGGAGCAACAGAGGAGAACTAAGGGAGGTGTTGTGCACCTGGAGTGTCAGAGGTGCACCAGGAGGTCTGAGGTTTACCTGGGAGTGTCAGAGGTGTACCAGGAGGTCAGAGGAGTCCGTGGAGGTCAGCGGTGTACCTGGCGTCAGAGGCACTTGGAGTATCGGAGGTGTACTTGGAATGTCGGAGGTGTACCTGGGAGGTCGGATGTGTACCTGGGAGTGTCAGAGGTACCAGGAGTGTTAGAGGTGTACCTGGAGTGTCAGAGGTGAAACAGGAGTGTCAGAGGAGAACCTGGGAGCGTCAGAGGTGTACCTGGACTATCGGATGTGTACCTGTGGGAGCATCAGAGGTGTACCTGGGAGTGTCAGGGGTACCGGGAGGTCAGGGGGTGTAACTGGGAGGCCGGAGGTGTAACTGGGAGCACAGAGTGCATACCTGCGAGTATCAGAGGTGTACCTGGGAGTCAGTGATGTACCCGGAGTGTCAGAGGTGTACCCGAGCGTCAGGAGGTGTACCTGGGAGTGTCGGAGGTGTACCTGAGAGCTGGGGGTGTACCTGGGAGTGTCAGAGATGTACCTGGGAGTGTCAGAGGTGTACCTGGGAGGCCAGAGGTACCTGGGAGTGTCAGGAGGTGTACCTGGGAGGTTAGGAGGTGTACCTGGGAGGTCAGAGGTGTACCAGGAGGTCAGAGGAGTACCTGGGAGGTCAGAGGTGTACCTGGGAGTGTCAGGAGGTGGTACCGAGAGCACAGAGGTGTACCTGGAGTGTCAGTAGTGTACCTGGGAGTGTCAGAGGTGTACCTGGGAGTGTCAGAGGTGTACCTGGGAGTGTCAGAGGTGTGCCCAGAGAGTGTCAGAGGTGAACCAGGGAGTATCAGAGGTGAACTGGGAGTGTCTGAGGTGTACCTGGGAGTGTCAGAGGTGTACCTGGGAGGCCTGAGGTGTACCTGGGAGTGCCTGAGGTACCTGGGAATGTCGCTGAGGTGTACCTGGGAGGCCAGAGAACCAGAGAGTGAAGAGGTGTACCTGGGAGTGTCAGAGGTGTACCTGGGAGTTCAGAGGTGTACCAGGAGTGTCTGGAGGTGAACCAGGAGTACAGAGGTGAACTGGGAGTGTCTGAGGTGTACCTGGAAGCATGACAGGTGTACCTGGGAGCACGGGAGGTGTACCTGGGAGTGTCAGAAACCTGGAGTGTCAGAGGTGTACCTGGGAGTGTCAGAGGTGTACCTGGGAGGCCTGAGGTACCTGGGAGTGTCTGAGTGTACCTGGGAGGCCAGAGGAGAAACTAGGAGAGCTGAGGTGTACTAGGAGTGTCAGAGGTGTACCAGGGAGTGTCAGAGGTGAGTACCAGGGAGTGTTGGGAGGAGAACCAGGAGGTGGAGAGGTACCTGGGAGGTGAGAGGTGTACCTGGAGTGTGAGAGGTGTACTAGGAGGCCAGAGGTGAACCAGGGAGTATTGAGGTGAACCTGGGAGTGTCTGAGGTGTACCAGGAGTGTCAGAGGTGAACCAGGAGTATCAGAGGTGAACTGGGAGTGTCTGAGGTGTACCTGGGAGTGTCAGAGGTGTACCTGGGAGTGTCAGAAGTGGCACCTGAGTGTCTGGGTGTTCCTGGGAGTGTCTGAGGTGTACCTGGGAGTGTCTGAGGCATACCTGGCAGTGTTCGGAGGAGAACAAGGAGTGTAAGAGGTGTACCTGGGAGCACGGGAGGTGTACCTGGAGTGTCAGAGGTGTACCTGGAGTGTCAGAGGTACCAGGGAGGTCAGAGGTGAACCAGGAGCATCAGAGGTGAACTGGGAGTGTCTGAGGTGTACCAGGGAGGTCAGGGTGAACCAGGAGTATCAGAGGTGAACTGGGAGTGTCTGAGGTGTACCTGGGAGGTCAGGAGGTGTACCTGGGAGTGAAGTGTACCTGGGAGTGTCTGAGGTGTTCCTGGGAGGCCTGAGGTGTACCTGGGAGTGTCTGGAGGCATACCTGGCAGTGTCAGAGGAGAACAAGGAGTGTAAGAGGTACCTGGGAGGCCGGAGGTGTACCTGGAGTGTCAGAGGGTGTACCTGGGAGTGTCAAGGTACCTGGGAGTGTCTGAGGTACCTGGGAGGTCGGAGGTGTACCTGGGAGTGTCTGAGGCATACCTGGCAGTGTCAGAGGACATCAAGGAGTAAAGGTGTACCTGGGAGACTGGAGGTGTACTGGGAGGCCAGAGGTGTACCTAGGAGTGTCAGAGGTGTACCAGGAGAGGGTGGAGGCACCTGGGAGTGTCAGAGGTGTACCTGGGAGGTCAGAGGAATACCTGGGAGTGTCAGAGGAGTACCTGGGAGGCCAGGGAGTGTACCTGGGAGTGTCAGAGGTGTACCTGGGAGGTCAGAGAGGGTAACTGGAGTGCCTGAGGTGTACCTGGGAGTGTCTGAGGTACCTGGGAGCAAGTCAGAGTAGAACCAGGGAGTCAGAGGTGTACCAGGGAGTGCTGGGGTGTTCAGGAGTGTCAGAGAGTACCTGGGAGGCTGAAAAGCCAGGGAGTGTCAGAGGAATACTGGGAGTCAGGGTGTACCTGGGAGTGTCAGAGGTGTACCTGGGAGGTTGGGGAGTGTACCTGGGAGGTGGGAGAGGTGTGACCTGGGAGTGCCTGAGGTGTACCTGGGAGGCCTGAGGTACCTGGGAGTGTCAGAGGTGTACCAGGGAGGCCTAGGTGTACCTGGGAGGTCAGAGGTACCAGGGAGTGTCAGAGAGTACCTGGGAGTGTCTGAGGTGTACCTGGAGTGCCAGAGGTGTACCAGGAGTGTCAGAGGAGTACCTGGGAGTGTCAGAGGTGTACCTGGGAGTGTCAGAGGTGTACCTGGGAGCATCGGAGGTGCACCTGGGAATGTCGGAGGTGTACCTGGGAGTGTCGGAGGTGTACCTGGGAGTGTCAGAGGTGTACCAGGAGCAAAGGAGGTGTACCTGGGAGTGTCAGGAGGAACCAGGGAGTGCTGGGAGGAGAACCTGGGAGTGTTGGGAGGTGTACCTGGGAGTATCGGAGGTGTACCTGGGAGTATCGGAGGTGTACCGGGAGTGTTGGAGGTGTACCTGGGAGTGTCAGGGGTGTACCTGGAGGTCGGAGGTGTAACTGAGGTGGTGAGGTATACCTGGGAGTATCAGAGGAGACCTGGGAGGTTGGGAGGTGTACCTGGGAGTGTCAGAGGTGTACCTGGGAGGCCAGAGGTGAACCAGGGAGTGTCAGAGGTGGACCTGGGAGTGTCTGAGGTGTACCAGGGAGGTCAGAGGTGAACCAGGAGACTCAGGAGGTGAACTGGGAGGCCTGAGGTACCTGGGAGTCAGGTGTACCTGGGAGTGTCAGAAGTGTACCTGGGAGAAGTCTGGAGGTATACCTGGGAGTGCCTGAGGTGTACCTGGGAGAGTCAGAGGAGTACCTGAGGTGCCAGAGGAGTACCTGGGAGGCCAGGTACCTGGGAGTGTCAGAGGTACCTGGGAGGCTGGGAGGCACCTGGAGGTCTGAGGTGTACCTGGGAGTGTCAGAGGTGTACCTGGGAGCGTCAGAGGTGAACCAGGGAGTGTCAGAGGTACCAGGAGTGCTGGGAGGGTGTACCAGGAGGTTGCAGGTACCTGGGAGGTTGAGGTGTACCTGGGAGTGTCAGAGGTACCTGGAGAAGCCGAGGTGTACCTGGGAGGCTGGAGAGAACCAGGGAGTGTCAGAGGTGTACCAGGAGTGCAGGAGGTACCTGGGAGGCCAGAGGAGTACCTGGGAGGCTGGGGAGGTAACCAGGGAGGACAGAGGTGAACCAGAGTACTGGAGGTGACCTGGGAGTGTCAGAGGAGTACCTGGAGTCTGGGAGAGGCACCAGGAGTGTCAGAGGAGACCTGGGAGTGTCAGAGGTGTACCTGGGAGTGCTGGGGATGTACCTGGGAGTGTCAGGGGTGTACCTGGGAGGTTGGGCAGGCGTACCTGGGAGTCTCAGAGGGTGTACCTGGCAGTGTCAGCAGGTGTACCTGGGAGAGGCCAGAGGGGTACCAGAGAGCAAGGCTGGGGAACCAGGGAGGCAGAGGTGAACTGGGAGTGCCTGAGGTGTACCTGGGAGGCCAGTGAGCCTGGGAGGTCAGAGGTGTACCTGGATTGCCGAGTGAACCTGGGAGGCTGGGAGGTACCTGGGAGTGCTGCAGGAGGCCAGAGGATGACCTGGGAGTGCTCGGAGGTGTAACTGGGAGCAGCTGAGGTGTACCTGGGAGTGTCTGAGGTACCTGGGAGGTCAGAGAGAACCAGGAGTGTTAGGAGGTGTACCAGGGAGTGCAGGAGGGTACCAGAGCTCAGAGGAGTACCTGGGAGTGTCAGAGGTGTACCTGGGAGGCCAGAGGTGTACCGAAGCCGGAGGTGCACTGGGAAAGCTCGGAGGTGTACCTGGGAGTGCTGAGGTGTACCTGGGAGGTCAGAGGAGAACCTGGGAGTGTCACAGGAGTACCTGGGAGGTCAGGGGTACCTGGGAGCACAGAGGTGCCTGGGAGTGCAGAGGTGTACCTGGGAGTGTCTGAGGCCTGGGAGGTCTGAGGTACCCAGAGGCTGGGGAGGTGGCCTGGAGGATGAGTGTCAAGAGGTGTACCAGAGTGCTGAGGAACCAGGGGAGTCAGAGTGAACTGGGAGGTTTCAAGGTGTACCAGGAGGCTGGGAGGTGAAACCAGGGAGTATCAGGTGAACTGGGAGTGCCTGAGGTGTACCTGAGTGCCAGAGGTACCTGGGAGTGCAGAAGGTACCTGGGAGTGTCTGAGGTGTACCTGGGAGGTCTGAGGTGTACCTGGAGTGTCTGAGGTGATACCGCAGTGTCAGAGGAGAACAAGGGAGTGTAAGAGGTGTACCTGGAGCATCGGAGGCACCTGGGAGGCCGAGGTACCTAGGAGGCTGGGAGGTACCAGGGAGGCAGGAGCACCTGGGAGTGTCAGAGGTGTACCTGGGAGTGTTGAGAGGAATACCTGGGAGCAACAGAGGTACCTGGAGGTCAAGGTACCTGGGAGTGTCAGAGGTGTACCTGGGAGCTGAGGGCACCTGGGAGTGTCTGAGGTACCTGGGAGCCTGAGGCACTGGGAGTGCAGAGGGCCCAGGAGGTAGGGGTGTACCTGGGAGTGCTGGGTGGCACCTGGGAGTCTCAGCAGGCTGGCAGTGTCACAGGCCTGGGAGCACAGAGGTACCAGAGAGTGTCGGAGGTGAACCAGGAGCAACAGCGGTGAGCTGGGAGTGTCTGAGGTGTCCCTGGGAGGCCAGTGAGAACCTGGGAGGTCAGAGGTGTACCTGGATTGTCAGAGGAGTACCTGGAGGTCAGAGGAGTACCTGGGAGCCGAAGGGTGTACCTGGGAGGTCAGAGATGTACCTGGGAGGCCAGGGGATGTACCTGGGAGTGGCCTGAGGTACCTGGGAGTGTCTGAGGTGTACCTGGGAGTGACAGAGGTGTACCGGGAGTGTCAGAGGTGTACCTGGGAGTGTCAGAGGTGTACCTGGGAGTGTCAGAGGTGTACCAGGGAGTGTCAGAGGTGAACCAGGGAGTATCAGATGAACTGGGAGTGTCTACAACCAGGAGGCCAGAGGTGAACCAGGAGTATCAAAGAACTGGGAGTGTCTGAGGTGTACCTGGGAGTGTCAAAGGTGCCTGGGAGGTCAGGGTACCTGGGAGTGTCTGAGGTGTTCCTGGGAGTGTCTGAGGTGTACCTGGGAGTGTCTGAGGCATACCTGGCAGTGTCAGAGGAGAACAAGGAGTGTGAGGTGTACCTGGGAGTATCGGAGGTGTACCTGGGAGTGTCAGAGGTGTACCTAGGGAGTGTCAGAGGTACCAGGGAGCAGTTAGTGGAGTACCTGGGAGGTCAGGAGGTGTACCGAGTGTCAGAGGAATACCTGGGAGTGTCAGGAGGTGTACCTGGGAGTGTCAGGGGTGTACCTGGGAGTGTCAGAGGTGTACCTGGGAGTGTCAGAGGGGTACCTGGGAGTGTCTGAGGTGTACCTGGGAGTGTCTGAGGTGTACCTGGGAGTGTCAGAGGTGTACCAGGGAGTGTCAGGGGTGTACCTGGGAGTGTCAAGAGGCGTACCTGGGAGTCTCCAGGTGTACCTGGCAGTGTCACAGGTGTACCTGGGAGTGTCAGAGGTGTACCAGAGAGTGTCAGAGGTGAACCAGGGAGTAACAGCGGTGAGCTGGGAGTGTCTGAGGTGTCCTGGGAGTGTGCGTGAGTACCTGGGAGGCTCAGAGGTGTACCTGGGATTGTCAGGGGGAGTACCTGGGAGTGTCAGAGGAGCACCTGGGAGTGTCAAGGGTGTACCTGGGAGGCCAGAGACAGCTGGGAGTGTCAGAGGTGTACCTGGGAGTGTCTGAGGTGTACCTGGGAGTGTCTGAGGTACCTGGGAGGTCAGAGTAGAACCAGGGAGTGTTAGAGGTGTACCAGGGAGTGCAGAGGGCACCAGGGAGTGCCAGAGGAGTACCTGGGAGGTCAGAGGTGTACCAGGGAGGTCAGAGGAGCATGGGAGAGTCAGAGGAGAACCTGAGAGTGTCACAGGAGTACCTGGGAGGTCAGGGGTGTACCTGGGAGGTCAGAGGTGTACCTGGGAGGCTCAGAGGTGTACCTGGGCGTGTCTGAGGTGTACCTGGGAGTGTCTGAGGTGTACCTGGAGGTCAGAGGAGAACCAGGGAAGTCAGAGGTACCAGGGAGTGTCAGAGGTGTAACAGGGAGGTCAGGCAGTGTTCCTGGGAGTGTCTGAGGTGTACCAGGGAGCGTGAGAGGTGTACCTGGGAGTGACAGCGGTGTACCTGTGAGTGTCAGAGGTGTACCTGGGAGGCCAGAGGTGTACCTGTGAGTGTCAGAGGTGTACCAGGGAGTGTCAGAGGTGAACCAGGGAGTATCAGATGTGAACTGGGTGTCTAAGGTGTACCAGGGAGGGTCAGAGGTGACCAGGGAGTATCAGAGGAACTGGGAGTGTCTGAGGTACCTGGGAGTGTCAGAGGTGTACCTGGGAGGTCAGAAGTGTACCTGGGAGTGTCTGAGGTGTTCTAGTGTCTGAGTGCCTGGGAGTGTCTGGAGGCAGCCTGAGAAACAAGAAGAGGTGTACCTGGGAGTACGGGAGGGTGTACCTGGGAGGTCAGAGGTACGAGTGTCAGAGGTGTACCAGGGAGCAGAGTATACCTGGGAGGTCAGAGGTGTACCTGGGAGTGTCAGAGGAATACCTGGGAGGTCAGAGGTGTACCTGGGAGTGTCAGGGGTACCTGGGAGGTCAGAGGTGTACCTGGGAGGTCAGAGGGTACCTGGAGTGTCTGAGGTACCTGGGAGGTCTGAGGTGTACCTGGGAGTGTCAGAGGTGTACCAGGGAGTGTCAGGGTGGGTACCTGGGAGGTCGAGCGGCGTGCCCAGGGAGTCACAGTGGCCTGGCAGTGTCACAGGTGTGCTCTGGGAGCCTGGAGAGGTGTACCAGAGTGTCAGAGGTGAACCAGGGAGTAACAGCGGTGAACTGGGAGTGCTCTGAGGTGTACCTGAGTGTCAGTGGAGTACCTGGGAGTGTCAGAGGTGTACCTGGGATTGCAGAGGAGTACCTGGAGTGTCGAGGAGTACCTGGAGCTGGGGTGTACCTGGGAGTGTCAGAGGATGTACCTGGGAGGTCAGAGGTGTACCTGGGAGTGTCTGAGGTACCTGGGAGCAGTCTGCACCTGGAGCAAAGTAGAACCAGGGAGTGTTAGAGGTGTACCAGGGAGTGCAGGAGGCACCGGGAGGCAGAGGAGCACCTGGGAGGAGTCAAAGGTGTACCAGGAGGCCACAGAGGAGTACCGAGTAAAGGAGGTGTACCTGGGAAAGTCAGAGGTGTACTTGGGAGTCAGAGGTGTACCTGGGAGGTCAGAGGAGAACCTGAGAGTGTCAGAGGAGTACCTGGGAGTGTCAGAGGTGTACCTGGGAGGCCAGAGGTGTACCAGGCGTGTCAGAGGAGCACCTGGGAGTGTCAGAGGTGTACCAGTGAGTGTCAGAGGAGTACCTGGGAGGCCAAGAGTGTACCTGGGAGTGTCAGAGGTGTACCTGGAGGCCTGAGGTACCTGGGAGTGTCTGAGTGTACCTGGGAGGTCAGAGCAGAACCAGGAGTGTCAGAGGTGTACCAGGGAGTGCAGGAGGGGTTCCAGGAGTGTCAGAGGAGTACCTGGGAGGCGGGAGGTGTACCAGGAGCAGTTGAGAGCCAGGAGTATCAGGTGAACTGGGAGTGCCTGAGGTGTACCAGGGAGGTCAGGTGAACCAGGAGTATCAGGAGGAACTGGGAGTGTCTGAGGTGTAACTGGGAGTGTCAGAGTGTACCTGGGAGTGTCAGAAGTGTACCTGGGAGTGTCTGAGGGGTGTTCCTGGGAGTGTCTGAGGTGTACCTGGGAGTGTCTGAGGTATGCCTGGCAGTGTCAGAGGAGGAGACAAGGGGTGTAAGAGGGTGTACTAGGGTATCGGAGGTGTGCCTGGGTGTCAGAGGTGTGCCTAGGGTGTCAGGAGGTGTGCCAGGGGTGTTGGTGGGTGCCTGGGAGTGTCAGAGGTGTACCTGGGGTGTCAGAGGAATACCTGGGAGTGTAGAGGAGTACCTGGGAGTGTCAGGGGTGTACCTGGGAGTGTCAGAGGTGTACCTGAGTGTCAGAGGTGTACCTGGGAGTGTCTGAGGTGTACTGGGAGTGTCTGAGGCAATGCCTGGGGTGTCAGAGGTGTACCAGGGAGTGTCAGAGGTGTACCAGGGGTGTCAGTGGGTACCTGGGGTGTCAGGGGTGTGCCAGGGGTGTCAGAGGAGTGCCTGGGAGTGTCAGAGGTGTACCAGGGGTGTCAGAGCAGTACTGGGAGTGTCAGAGGGTATCCTGGGGTGTCAAGAGGAGTAGCTGGGGTGTCAGGAGGTGCCTGGGGTGTCAGGTAGAGACCAGGGAGTGTCAGAGGTGTACCAGGGAGTGTCAGAGGTGTACCAGGGAGTGTCAGAGGAGTACTGGGTGTCAGAGTACCAAGGTGTCAGAGGTACCGAGTGTCAGAGGTGTTCCTGGGGTGTCAGAGGTGTACCTGGGAGTGTCAGAGGTGTACCTGGGAGTGTCAGTGGTGTACCTGGGAGTGTCAGAGGTGTACCTGGCAGTGTCAGAGGTGTACCTGGGAGTGTCAGATGTGTACCAGAGAGTGTCAGAGGTGAACCAGGGAGTGTCAGAGGAGTACCTGGGAGTGTCAGAGAGGTACCAGGGAGTGTGAGAGGAGTACCTGGGAGTGTCAGGGGTGAACCAGGGGTGTCAGAGGAGAACCTGGGAGTGTCAGAGGTGTACCTGGGACTATCGGAGGTGTACCTGGGTATCGGAGGTGTACGGGAGTGTCGGAGTGTCCCTGGGAGTATCAGAGGTATCTGGAGTGTCAGGGGTGTACAGAATTGTCAGGGGTGTAACTGGCGGTGTCGGAGGTGTAACCAGAGGAGTGTCAGAGGTATACCTGCGGTATCAGATGTGTAGCTGGGAGTGTCAGGAGGTGTACCTGGGAGGTGTCAGGGGTGTGCCTGGGAGTGTCAGAGGTGTACCTGGGGTGTCAGGGGTGTGCAGGGGTGTCAGTGGAGTGCCTGGGGTGTGGAGGTGCCTCAGGGCGTGTCAGAGAGGAGTGCCTGGGGAGTGTCAGGGTGTACCAGTGAGTGTCAGAGGTACCTGGGGTGTCAGGGTGTGCCTGGGGTCAGAGGAGGTGGGGTGTCAGAGGAGTACCTGGGGTGTCAGAGTAGAACCAGGGAGTGTCAGGGGTGTACCAGAGTGTCAGAGGTGTACCAGGGAGTGTCAGAGGAGTACCCAGGAGTGTCAGAGAGGTACCAGGGGAGTGTCAGAGGCGTACTTGGGAGTGTCAGAGGTGTTCCTGGGGTGTCAGTGGTGTGCCTGGGGTGTCAGAGGGGTGTGCCTGGGGTGTCAGAGGCATGCCTGGGGTCTCAAGGTGTGCCTGGCAGTGTCAGGGTGTGCCTGGGAGTGTCAGAGGTGTGCAGAGGTGTCAGAGGTGAACCAGGGGTAACAGCGGTGAACTGGGGAGTGTCTGAGGTGTACCTGGGAGTGTCAGTGGGTACCTGGGAGTGTCAGAGGTGTACCTGGGATTGTCAGAGGAGTACCGAGTGTCAGAGGAGTACCTGGAGTGTCAGGGGTGTACCCGGAGTGTCAGAGATGTACCTGGGAGTGTCAGAGGTGTACCTGGGAGTGTCAGGAGGTGTGCCTGGGGTGTCTGGGGTGTACCTGGGGTGTCAGGTGAGAACCAGGAGGTGTTGGGGGATGTACCAGGGGTGGGAGGTGCCAGGGGTGTCAGAGGGTGCCTGGGGTGTCAGGAGGTGTGCCAGGGGTGTGGAGATCTGGGGTGTGGAGGTGTGCCTGGGAGGAGTCAGGGTGTGCTTGGGAGTGTCAGAGGTGTGCAGGGGGTGTCAGAGGAGGGACCGAGAGTGTCAGAGGAGTGACTGGGAGTGTCAGGGGTGTACCTGGGAGTGTCAGAGGTGTACCTGGGGTGTCAGAGGTGTACCTGGGCGTGTCTGAGGTGTACCTGGGAGTGTCTGAGGTGTACCTGGGAGTGTCAGGGCAGGGAGGGGTCAGAGGTGTACCAGGGAGTGTCAGAGGTGTACCAGGGAGTGTCAGCAGTGTGCCTGGGAGTGTCTGAGGTGTACCCAGAGGAGCGTCAGAGGTGTACCTGGGAGTGTCAGCAGGTGTACCTGTGAGTGTCAGGAGGTGTGCCTGGGGTGTCAGAGGGGTGTACCTGGGAGTGTCAGAGGTGTGCCGGGGGTGTCAGAGGTGAACCAGGGAGTATCAGAGGTGAACGGAGTGTCTGAGGTGTACAGGGGTCAGAGGTGAACCAGGGAGTATCAGAGGTGAACTGGGAGTGTCTGAGGTGTGCCTGGGAGTGTCAGAGGTGTACCTGGGAGTGTCAGAGTGTACCTGGGAGTGTGAAGGTGTTCCTGGGGTGTCTGAGGTGTACCTGGGAGTGTCTGAGGTATACCTGGCAGTGTCAGAGGAGAACAAGGGGAGTGTAAAGGGTGTGCCTGGGAGTATCAGGAGGTGTGCCTGGGGAGTGTCAGAGGTGTACCTGGGAGTGTCAGAGGTGTACCAGGGGTGTTAGTGGGTACGGAGTGTCAGAGGTGTGTACCTGGGGTGTCAAGAGAATACCTGGGAGTGTCAGAGGGTATGCCTGGGAGTGTCAGGGTGTACGGGAGTGTCAGAGGTGTGCCTGGGAGTGTCAGAGGGTACACGGGAGTGTCAGAGGTGTACCTGGGAGTGTCTGAGGTGTACCTGGGGTGTCAGAGTAGAGACAGAGTGTCAGGGTGTACCAGGGAGTGTCAGAGGTGTACCAGGGGTGTCAGAGGTACCTGGGAGTGTGGGGTGTGCCAGGGGTGTCAGAGGAGTACCTGGGAGTGTCAGGGTACCTGGGGTGTCAGGGTGTACCTGGGAGTGTCAGAGTGTACCTGGGAGTGTGAGAGGGGTGTACCGGGAGTGCCTGACGTGTGCCTGGGAGTGTCTGAGGTGTGCCTGGGAGTGTCAGGGAGAACAAGGGTGTAAGAGGTGTACCTGGGGTGTCAGAGGTGTACCAGGGGTGTCTGAGGTGTACCTGGGAGTGTCAGAGGTGTGCCAGGAGTGTCAGAGGGAGTACCTGGGGTGTCAGGTGTTACCTGGGGTGTCAGAGGTGTACCTGGGAGTGTCAGAGGTGTACTTGGGAATGTCGGAGGTGTACCTGGGAGTGTCGGATGTGTACCTGGGAGTGTCAGAGGTGTGCCAGGAGTGTCAGAGGTGTGCCTGGGAGTGTCAGAGGTGAACCAGGGAGTGTCAGAGGAGAACCTGGGTGTGGGGGTGTACATGGGAGTATCGGAGGTGTACCTGGGGTGTCGGAGGTGTACCTGGGAGTGTCGGGTGTGCCTGGGAGTATCGAGGTGTGTCTGGGTGTCAAGGGTGTGCCTGGGGTGTCAGGGTGTAACTGGGAGTGTCGGAGGTGTGACTGGGGGTGTCAGAGGTATGCAGAGGTATCAGAGGTTACCTGGGGTGTCAGTGGTGTGCCTGTCAGTGTCAGAGGTGTACCAGGGAGTGTCAGAGGTGAACCAGGGGTATCAGAGGGTGAACTGGGAGTGTCTGAGGTGTACCTGGGAGTGTCAGAGGTGTACCTGGGAGTGTCAGAAGTGTACCTGGGAGTGTCTGAGGTGTTCCTGGGGTGTCTGGGGTGTACCTGGGAGTGTCAGAGGAGAACAGGGTATGGGGTGTGCCTGGGAGCATAGGAGGTGTGCCTGGGGAGTGTCTGAGGTGTACCTGGGAGTGTCAGAGGGAGGAACCAAGGAGGTCAGAGGTGTGCCAGGGGAGTGTCAGAGGTGTGCCAGGGGTGTCAGAGGTGTGCCAGGGGTGTCAGAGTGTGCCTCAGGAGTGTCTGAGGTGTACCAGGGGAGTGTCAGAGGTGTACCTGGGGTGTCAGAGGTGTGCCTGGAGTGTCAGAGGTGTACCTGGGGAGTGTCAGAGGTGTACCTGTAGTCAGAGGTGTACCAGGGGAGTGTCAGAGGAGAGTACTGGGAGTGTCAGAGGTACCAGGGGTGTCAGAGGAGTACCTGGGGTGTCAGAGGTGTACCTGGGAATGTCAGAGGTGTGCTTGGGGTGTCAGGGGTGTGCCTGGGGTGTCAGGAGACAGGAGTGTCAGGTGCCTGGGGAGTGTCAGGGTGTACCTGGGAGTGGGGTGTACCTGGGAGTGTCAGAGGTGTACCTGGGAGTGTCAGAGGTGTGCCTGGGGTGTCTGAGGTGTGCCTGGGAGTGTCAGAGGAGAGGAACCAGGGAGGAGTCAGAGGTGTGCCAGGGGGTGTCAGAGGTGTACCAGGGAGTGTCAGCAGTGTGCCTGGAGTTCAGAGTGTACCTGGGAGTGTCTGAGGTGTGCCTGGGAGTGTCAGAGGTGTGCCTGGGGAGTGTCAGGGTAGAACCAGAGTGTCAGAGGTGTACCAGGGAGTGGGAGGTACCAGGGAGTGTCAGAGGGAGTACCTGGGAGTGTCAGAGGTGTGCCAGGGGTGTCAGAGGTGAACCAGGGGTATCAGGGTGAACTGGGAGTGTCAGAGGTGTGCCTGGGAGTGTCAGAGGAGGAGGTGCAGGGGTGTCAGAGGGTACCTGGGAGTGTCAGGAGGTGTTCCTGGGGTGTCCGGTGGTGTGCCTGGGAGTGTCAGGGGTGTGCCTGGGAGTGTCAGCGTACCTGGGAGTGTCAAGAGTGTACCAGGAGTGTCAGAGGTGTACCTGGGAGTGTCAGAGGTGTACCAGAGAGTGTCAGAGGTGAACCAGGGGTAGCAGCGGTGAACTGGGAGTGTCTGAGGTGTGCCTGGGGTGTCAGTGGAGTACCTGGGAGTGTCAGAGAGGTGTACCTGGGAGTGTCAGAGAATGCCTGGGAGTGTCAGAGGTACCTGGGAGTGTCAGAGGTGTGCCAGGAGTGTCAGAGAGTGTACCTGGGGAGTGTCAGAGGTGTACCTGGGGTGTCTGGGTGTGCCTGGAAGTGTCTGAGGTGTACCTGGGAGTGTCAGAGTAGAACCAGGGGTGTTAGGGGTGTGCCAGGGAGTGCAGGAGGTGTGCCAGGGAGTGTCAGAGGGAGTGCCTGGGGGAGTGTCAGGGTGTGCCAGGGGTGTCAGAGGGAGTACCTGGGAGTGTCAGAGGTGTACCTGGGAGAGTCAGAGGTGGGGTGTCAGGGGTGTGCCTGGGGTGTCAGAGGAGAACCTGGGGAGTGTCAGAGGAGTGCCTGGAGTGTCAGGGGTGTGCCAGGGAGTGTCAGGGTGTGCCTGGGGTGTCAGAGGTGTGCCTGGGAGTGTCTGGGGTGTGCCTGGGGTGTCTGGTGTACCTGGGAGTGTCAGAGGAGAACCAGGGAGGTCAGAGGTGTGCCAGGAGTGTCAGAGGTGTACCAGGAGTGTCAGAGTGTGCCAGTGTGCAGAGGTGTGCCAGGGAGTGTCAGAGGTGTACCTGGGAGTGTCAGCGGTGTGCCTGTAGTGTCAGAGGTGTACCTGGAGTGTCAGAGGTGTACCTGTGGGGTGTCGGAGGTGTGCAGGGAGTGTCAGGGGTGACAGGGTATCAGATGTGAACTGGGGTGTCTGGGTGTACCAGGGGAGTGTCAGGAGGTAGACAGGGAGTATCAGAGGTGAACTGGGGAGTGTCTGAGGTGTGCCTGGGGAGTGTCAGAGGTGTGCCTGGGGAGTGTCAAGTGTGCCTGGAGTGTCTGAGGTGTTCCAGGGAGTGTCTGAGGTGTGCCTGGGAGTGTCTGGGGTATGCCTGGCAGTGTCAGAGGAGGAACAAGGGAGTGTAAGGAGTGTACCTGGGAGTATCGAGGTGTGCCTGGGGTGTCAGAGGTGTGCCTGGGAGTGTCAGAGGTGTACCAGGGAGTGTTGGTGGGTGCCTGGGGTGTCAGAGGTGTGCCTGGGATGTCAGAGAATACCTGGGAGTGTCAGAGGTGTGCCTGGGAGTGTCAGGGTGTGCCTGTCAGAGGTGTACCTGGGGAGTGTCAGAGGGGGTGCCTGGGAGTGTCTGAGGGTGTGCCTGGGGTGTCTGGGGTGTGCCTGGGGGTGTCAGAGTGTGCCAGGGGTGTCAGGGGTGTGCCTGAGGTGTCAGGCGTGCCTGGGAGTGTCATGGGTGTGCCTGGCAGTGTCAGAGGTGTGCCTGGGGGTGTCAGAGGTGTGCAGAGTGTCAGAGGTGAACCAGGGAGTATCAGAGGTGAGGCTGGAGTGTCTGAGGGTGTCTGGGAGTGTCAGTGGAGTACCTGGGAGTGTCAGAGGTGTGCCTGGGAGTGTCAGAGGAGTACCTGGGAGTGTCGGGAGGTACCTGGGAGTGTCAGGGTGTGCCTGGGAGTGTCAGAGATGTGCCTGGGAGTGTCAGAGGTGTGCCTGGGAGTGTCTGGGGTGTGCCTGGGGTGTCTGAGGTGTGCCAAGTGTCAGAGTAGAGACAGGATGTTGGGAGTGTACCAGGGGTGCAGGGAGGTGCCAGGGGTGTGGAGGTGCCTGGGGTGTCAGAGGTGTGCCAGGGGTGTCAGAGGGTACCTGGGTGTCAGAGGTGAACCTTGGGGAGTGTCAGAGGGTGCCTGGGAGTGTCAGGGGTGTGCCTGGGGTGTCAGAGGTGTGCCTGGGAGTGTCAGGGGTGTGCCTGGGAGTGTCTGAGGTGTGCCTGGGGAGTGTCTGGGGTGTGCCTGGGGTGTCAGAGGGAGAACCAGGGAGTGTCAGAGGTGTGCCAGGGAGTGTCAGAGGAGGTGTAACAGGGGAGTGTCAGCAGTGTGCCTGGGGAGTGTCTGGGGGTGTACCAGGGGAGTGTCAGAGGTGTGCCTGGGGTGTCAGCGGTGTGCCTGTGAGTGTCAGAGGTGTGCCTGGAGTGTCAGAGGTGTGAGTGTCAGAGGTGTGCAGAGTGTCAGAGGTCAGGGGTGTCAGATGTGAACTGGGGAGTGTCTGGGTGTGCCAGGGGTGTCAGGTGAACCAGGGGTATCAGAGGTGAACTGGGGTGTCTGAGGGGTGTGCCTGGGGAGTGTCAGAGGTGTGCCGGAGTGTCAGGAAGTGTGCCTGGGGGTGTCTGAGGTGTTCCTGGGGTGTCTGGGGTGTGCCTGGGGTGTCTGAGGTATGCCTGGCAGTGTCAGAGGAGAACAAAGGGAGTGTAAGAGGTGTGCCTGGGTATCAGGAGGTGTGCCTGGGAGTGTCAGAGGTGTGCCTAGGAGTGTCAGAGGTGTGCCAGGGGAGTGTTAGTGGAGTACCTGGGAGTGTCAGAGGTGTGCCTGGGTGTCAGAGAATGGGAGTGTCAGAGGTGTACCTGGGAGTGTCAGGGTGTGCCTGGGGTGTCAGGGGTGTGCCTGGGGTGTCAGAGGTGCCTGGGGGTGTCTGAGGTGTGCCTGGGGAGTGTCTGGGGTGTGCCTGGGGTGTCAGAGGTGTGCCAGAGTGTCAGGGGTGTGCCTGGGGAGTGTCAGGAGTGCCAGGGAGTCAGGGGTGTGACCTGGGTGTGTGCAGGTGTGCCTGGGAGTGTCAGAGGTGTACCAGAGAGTGTCAGAGAGGTGTACCAGGAGGTATCAGGGTGAACTGGGGTGTCTGAGGTGTGCCTGGGAGTGTCAGTGGGAGTGCCTGGGTGTCAGGGGTGTGCCTGGGAGTGTCAGAGGTGCCTGGGGTGTCAGAGTGTGCCTTGGAGTGTCAGGGTGTGCCTGGGAGTGTCAGAGGTGTGCCTGGGGGTGTCAGGGTGTGCCTGGGGGTGTCTGGGGTGTGCCTGGGGAGTGTCTGGGGTGTGCCTGGAGTGTCAGAGAGTGAACCAGGGTGTTGGGGTGTGCCAGGGTGCAGGAGGGTGCCAGGGGAGTGTCAGAGGGAGTGCCTCAGAGGTGTCAGAGGTGTGCAGGGGGTGTCAGAGGTACCTGGGAGTGTCAGGTGTGCCTGGAGTGTCAGGGGTGTGCCTGAGGAGTGTCAGAGGTGTGCCTGGGGTGTCAGAGGGTGAACCTGGGGTGTCAGGAGGTGTGCCTGGGGAGTGTCAGGATGTGCAAGTGTCAGAGGTGTGCCTGGGGTGTCGAGAGGTGTGCCTGGGAGTGTCAGGGGTGTGCCTGGGGTGTCAGAGGAGGAGGACCAGGGAGTGTCAGGGGTGTGCCAGGGGAGTGTCAGAGGTGTACCAGGGTGTCAGGAGTGTGCCTGGGAGTGTCAGGAGTGCCTGGGTGTCTGAGGGTGTGCCTGGGTGTCAGAGGTGTGCCTGGGGAGTGTCAGAGTGTGACCAGGGAGTGTCAGAGGTGTGCCAGGGGAGTGCAGGAGGGTGCCAGGAGTGTCAGAGAGGTGCCTGGGAGTGTCAGAGGTGTACCAGGGAGTGTCAGAGGTGAGCCAGGGGATATCAGAGGTGAACTGGGAGTGTCTGGGGGTGTACCAGGGGTGTCAGAGGTGAACCAGGGGAGTGTCAGAGGTGAACTGGGAGTGTCTGAGGTGTACCTGGGGTGTCAGAGGTGTGCCTGGGAGTCAGGGAGTGTGCCTGGGGAGTGTCTGGTGTTCTGGGAGTGTCTGAGGTGTGCCTGGGGTGTCTGAGGTATGCCTGGCAGTGTCAGAGGAGGAGACAAGGAGTGTGGGGTGTGCCTGGGGGTGTCAGGAGGTGTGCCTGGGGAGTGTCAGAGGTGTGCCTAGGAGTGTCAGAGGTGTGCCAGGAGTGTTGGTGGAGTGCCTGGGGAGTGTCAGAGGTGTGCCTGGGGTGTCAGAGGAATGCCTGGGGAGTGTCAGGGGAGTGCCTGGGTGTCAGGGTGTGCAAGTGTCAGAGTGTGCAAGTTGTCAGAGGTGTAGCAAGTGTCTGGGGTGTGCAAGTGTCTGGGGTGTGCAAGGTGTCAGAGGTGTGCCAGGGGTGTCGGAGGTGTGGGGTGTCGGTGGGTGCCTGAGGTGTCAGGGAGGTGTGCCAGGGAGTGTCAGGAGGAGTGCCTGGGGAGTGTCAGAGGTGTGCCAGGGGAGTGTCAGAGGAGTACCTGGGAGTGTCAGAGGTGTGCCTGGGAGTGTCAGAGGTGTGCCTGGGAGTGTCAGAGGGTGTACCTGGGAGTGTCAGAGTAGAACCAGGAGTGTCAGAGGTGTACCAGGGAGTGTCAGAGGTGTACCAGGGGTGTCAGAGGTACCTGGGATGTCAGAGAGGTGCAAGGGTGTCAGAGGGAGTGCCAGAATTGTCAGGAGGTGTTCCTGAAGTGTCAGGGTGTGCAAGTGTCAGGGTGTGCCTGGAGTCAGTGGTGTGCCTGGGGTGTCAGAGGTGCCTGGCAGTGTCAGGAGGTGTGCCTGGGAGTGTCAGATGTGTGCCAGAGGTGTCAGAGGGTGAACCAGGGGTGTCAGAGAGTGCCTGGGAGTGTCAGAGAGGTGCCAGGGGAGTGTGAGAGAGTGCCTGGGAGTCAGGGTGAACCAGGGGTGTCAGAGGGAGAACCTGGGGAGTGTCAGAGGTGCCTGGGACTATCGGAGGTGTACCTGGGGAGTGTCGGAGGTGTACCTGGGGTGTCGGAGGTGTCCTGGGAGTGTCAGAGGTGTATCTGCAAGTGTCAGGGGTGTGCAAGTGTCAGGGGTGTGACTGGCAGTGTCGGAGGTGTGACTGGAGTGTCAGAGGTATGCCTGAGGTGTCAGATGTGTGCCTGGGGTGTCAGAGGTGTGCCTGGGGTGTCAGGGGTGTGCCTGGGGAGTGTCAGAGGTGTGCCTGGGGAGTGTTGGAGGTGTGCCAGGGGGTGTCAGTGGAGTGCCTGGGGTGTCAGGTGGTAGCAGGGGTGTCAGAGGGTGCTGGAGTGTCAGAGGTGTGCAAGTTCGAGTATGGGGTGTCAGGGAGTTGTGCATGAGGTGTCAGAGCAGGTGTCAGAGTTAGCATGGAGTGTCAGGTGGAGACCAGGGAGTCAGGAGGTGTGCCAGGGAGTGTCAGGGGTGTGCCAGGAGTGTCAGAGGAGTGCCTGGGAGTGTCAGAGGTGCCAGTGGGAGTGTCAGGTGCAGAGTGTCAGAGGTGTTCCTGGGGTGTCAGTGGTGTGCCTGGGGAGTGCAGGGGTGTGCCTGGGGAGTGTCAGCGGTGTGCCTGGGGAGTGTCAGAGGTGTGCCTGGCAGTGTCACAGGTGGTACAGGAGTGTCAGGTGTGCCAGAGAGTGTCAGAGTGAACCAGGGGGTATCAGCAGTGAACTGGGGAGTGTCAGAGGTGTGCCTGGGAGGTGTCAGTGGAGTGCCTGGGGTGTCAGAGGTGTGCCGCTGGGATTGTCAGGGGAGTACCTGGGGTGTCAGAGGAGTGCCTGGGAGTGTCAGGGTGTGCCTGGGGAGTGTCAGAGATAAGAGTGTCAGAGGTGTGCCTGGGGTGTCTGAGGTGGTGTCTGGGGTGTCAGAGTGGAGACCAGAGTGTTGGGGTGGCTCAGGGGAGTGCAGAGTGCCAGGGGTGTCAGAGGAGTGCCTGGGGAGTGTCAGAGGTGTGCCAGGGGTGTCAGAGGAGTGTCAGAGGTGTGCCTGGGAAGTCAGAGGTGTGCCTGGGGTGTCAGAGGTGTGCCGGAGTGTCAGAGGGAACCTGAGGTGTCAGAGGTACCAGGAGTGTCAGGGGTGCAAGAGTGTCAGAGGTGTGCAAGTGTCAGAGGTGTGCCTGGGGTGTCTGAGGGTGTGCAAGTGTCTGAGACTGGGTGTCAGAGGAGAACCAGGAGGTCAGAGGTGTGCCAGGGGAGTGTCAAGGTGTGCCAGGTGTCAGCAGTGTGCCTGGGGTGTCAGGGTGTGCAGGGGGAGTGTCAGAGGTGTGCCTGGGGTGTCAGATGCCTTGAGTGTCAGAGGTGTGCCTGGGGTGTCAGGGGTGTGCCTGGGAGTGTCAGAGGTGTGCCAGGGAGTGTCAGAGGTGAACCAGGGGGTATCAGAGGTGAACTGGGAGTGTCTGAGGTGTGCCAGGGGTGTCAGAGGTGAACCAGGGGTATCAGAGGTGAACTGGGAGTGTCTGAGGGTGTGCCTGGGGTGTCAGAGGTGTGCCTGGGGTGTCAGGGGTGTGCCTGGGAGTGTCTGAGGGGTGTTCCTGGGGAGTGTCTGGGGTGTGCCTGGGGTGTCTGGGGTATGCCTGGCAGTGTCAGAGGGAGAACAAGGGAGTGTCAGGGGTGTGCCTAGGAGTGTCAGAGGGTGTGCCAGGGGAGTGTTGGTGGAGTGCCTGGGGAGTGTCAGGGTGTGCCTGGGGAGTGTCAGAGGAGTGCCTGGGAGTGTCAGGGTGTACCTGGGAGTGTCAGGGTGTACTGGGGTGTCAGAGGTGTGCCTGGAGTGTCAGAGGGGTACCTGCAGGTGTCAGAGGTGTACCTGGGAGTGTCAGGGGTGTGCCTGGGGTGTCAGAGGTGTGCCAGGGTGTCAGGGGTGTGCCTGGGAGTGTCAGAGGTGTGCCTGGGAGTGTCAGAGGTGTGCCTGGAGTGTCAGAGGTGTGCCTGGGGGTGTCAGGGGTGTGCCAGAGAGTGTCAGGAGGTGAACCAGGGGGTATCAGAGGTGAACTGGGAGTGTCTGGGGTGTGCCTGGGAGTGTCAGTGGAGTGCCTGGGAGTGTCAGAGGTGTGCCTGGGAGTGTCAGAGGGTACCTGGGGGTGTCAGAGGTGTGCCTGGGAGTGTCAGGGGTGTGCCTGGGAGTGTCAGAGGTGTGCCTGGGAGTGTCAGGGTGTGCCTGGGAGTGTCTAGGAGGTGTGCCTGGGGTGTCTGAGGTGTGCCTGGGAGTGTCAGAGAGTGAACCAGAGTGTCAAGGTGTACCAGGGGTGCAGGAGGGTGCAGGAGGTGTCAGAGGTGTGCCTGGGAGTGTCAGAGGTGTGCCAGGGAGTGTCAGAGTGCCTGGGAGTGTCAAGTGTGCCTGGGAGTGTCAGGGTGTGCCTGGGGTGTCAGAGGTGTGCCTGGGGTGTCAGAGGTGAACCTGGGGTGTCAGAGGTGTGCCTGGGGAGTGTCAGGGGTGTGCCTGGGAGTGTCAGAGGTGTGCCTGGGGAGTGTCAGAGGTGTGCCTGGGGAGTGTCTGGGGGTGACCTGGGAGTGTCTGAGTGTACCTGGGGAGTGTCAGAGAGAACCAGGAGTGTCAGAGGTGTGCCAGGGGTGTCAGAGGTGTGCCAGGGGTGTCAGAGTGTGCCTGGGAGTGTCAGAGGTGTGCCAGGAGTGTGAGGTGTGCCTGGGGTGTCAGAGTTGTGCCTGGGAGTGTCAGATGGGAACAAGAGTGTCAGAGGTGTGCCAGGGAGTGCAGGAGGGGCCAGGGAGTGTCAGAGGGTGCCTGGGAGTGTCAGAGGTGTGCCAGGGGTGTCAGAGGTGTACCAGGGGAGTGTCAGGGGTGAACTGGGAGTGTCTGAGGTGTCCAGGGGTGTCAAGGTGGACAGGAGTATCAGGAGTGAACTGGGAGTGTCAGAGGTGTGCCTGGGGTGTCAGGGTGTACCTGGGGAGTGTCAGAGGTGTACCAGGGGGTATCAGAGGTGAACTGGGGGTGTCTGGGGTGTACCAGGGGTGTCAGAGGAGGTGAACCGGGGGTATCAGAGGTGAACTGGGTGTGCAAGGGTGTGCCTGGGGAGTGTCAGAGGGTGTGCCTGAGGGGTGTCAGAAGTGTGCCTGGGAGTGTCTGAGGTGTTTACCAGGGGTGTCTGAGGTGTGCCTGGGGAGTGTCTGAGGTATGCCTGGCAGTGTCAGAGAGAACAAGGGAGTGTCAGAGGTGTGCCTGGGGTGTCGGAGGTGTGCCTGGGGTGTCAGAGAGGTGTGCCTGGAGTGTCAGGGGTGTGCCAGAGTGTCAGTGGAGTACCTGGGTGTCAGGGGTGTGCCTGGGGTGTCAGAGGAATGCAGGAGTGTCAGAGGAGTGCCTGGGAGTGTCAGGGGTGTGCCTGGGAGTGTCAGAGGTGTGCCTGGGAGTGTCAGAGGTGTGCCTGGGAGTGTCAGAGGTGTGCCTGGGGTGTCAGAGGTGTACCTGGAGTGTCAGTGTACCAGGGAGTGTCAGGGGTGTGCCAGGGAGTGTCAGAGGAGTGCCTGGGGAGTGTCAGAGGTGTGCCAGGGGAGTGTCAGAGGTGTGCCTGGGGAGTGTCAGTGTGCCTGGGAGTGTCAGAGGTGTTCTGGGAGTGTCTGGGGTGTGCCTGGGGTGTCAGGGGTGTGCCTGGAGTGTCAGAGGAGAACAAGAGTGTAGAGGTGTGCCTGGGGTGTCAGGGTGTACCTGGGGAGTGTCAGAGGTGTGCCTAGGAGTGTCAGAGGTGTACCAGGGGTGTCAGAGGTGTGCCTGGGGAGTGTCAGAGGTGTGCCTGGGGTGTCAAGAGTGTGCCTGGGATGTGGGGCAGACATGGGGTGTCTGGGGGTGTGCCTGGGAGTGTCAGAGGTGTGCCTGGCAGTGTCAGGAGAACAAGGGAGTGTGAGAGGTGTGCCTGGGGTGTCAGAGGTGTGCCTGGGGTGTCAGAGGTGTGCCTTGGAGTGTCAGGGGTGTGCCAGGGGTGTGGTGGGTCCAAGTGTCAGAGGTGTGCCTGGGGTGTCAGAGGAGTGCCTGGGAGTGTCAGGGGTGTGCCTGGGAGTGTCAGGGGCCTGGAAGTGTCAGAGTGGCCTGGGGGTGTCAGAGGTGTGCCTGGGAGTGTCAGAGGTGTGCCTGGGGTGTCAGGGGTGCCTGGGGAGTGTCAGAGGTGTGCCAGGAGTGTCAGGGGTGTGCCTGGGGAGTGTCAGAGGTGTACCTGGGGTGTCAGAGGTGTACCTGGGAGTGTCAGAGGTGTGCCTGGGGTGTCAGGGGTGTGCCAGGAGAGTGTCAGAGGTGAACCAGGGGAGTATCAGAGGTGAACTGGGGAGTGTCTGGTGTGCCTGGGGGTGTCAGAGGAGTGCCTGGGGAGTGTCAGAGGTGTACCTGGGAGTGTCAGAGGAGTATGCCTGGGGTGTCAGAGGGTGCCTGGGAGTGTCAGGGGTGTGCCTGGGAGTGTCAGAGGTGTGCCTGGGAGTGTCAGAGGTGTGCCTGGGGTGTCCAGGGGTGTACCTGGGGGAGTGTCAGAGGTGTGCCTGGGAGTGTCAGAGTAGAACCAGGGAGTGTCAGAGGTGTGCCAGGGTGCAGGGAGGTGCCAGGGGAGTGTCAGAGGGAGTGCCTGGGGAGTGTCAGGGGTGCCAGGGGAGTGTCAGAGGTGTGCCTGGGGTGTCAGAGGTGTGCCTGGGAGTGTCAGGGGTGTGCCTGGGAGTGTCAGAGGTGTACCTGGGAGTGTCAGAGGAGAGACCTGAGGTGTCAGAGGTGTGCCTGGGAGTGTCAGGGGTGTGCCTGGGAGTGTCAGAGGTGTGCCTGGGGAGTGTCAGGAGTGTGCCTGGGAGTGTCTGGGGTGTGCCTGGGTGTCAGAGGTGTGCCTGGGGAGTGTCAGAGGAGGGAACAGGGGGAGGGTGTCAGGGGTGTGCCAGGGTGTCAGAGGTGTACCAGGGGAGTGTCAGAGTGTGCCTGGGAGTGTCAGGGTGTGCCTGGGGTGTCAGGGGTGTGCCTGGGGAGTGTCGGGGGTGTGCCTGGGGTGTCAGAGTGGGACCAGGGGTGTCAGAGGTGTGCCAGGGGGTGGGAGGGGTGCCAGGGGTTATGGGGAGTGCCTGGGGTGTCAGGGGGTGTGCCAGGGGTGTCAGAGGTGAACCAGGGGTGTCAGGGTGAACTGGGAGTGTCTGAGGTGTACCAGGGGAGTGTCAGAGGTGTACCAGGGAGTGTCAGAGGTGGTGGGAGTGTCTGAGGTGTGCCTGGGAGTGTCAGAGGTGTGCCTGGGGAGTGTCAGAGAGGTGAACCAGGGGAGTGTCAGAGGGTGAACTGGGGTGTCTGAGGTGTGCCAGGGAGTGTCAGGGGTGAACCAGGGGAGTGTCAGGGGGTGAACTGGGAGTGTCTGGGGTATGCCTGGGGTGTCAGAGGTGTACGGAGTGTCAAGTGTGCCTGGGGTGTCTGAGGTGTGCCTGGGGAGTGTCAGAGGTGTGCCTGGGGTGTCTGAGGTGTACCTGGGAGGTGTCAGAGGAGAACAAGGGTGTCAGAGTGTGCCTGAGGGTGTCAGGTGTGCCTGGGGTGTCAGGGGTGTGCCTAGGGTGTCAGAGGTGTACCAGGGAGTGTTGGTGGAGTGCCTGGGGGAGTGTCAGAGGTGTGCCTGGGAGTGTCAGAGGAATGCCTGGGAGTGTCAAGGGAGTGCCTGGGGTGTCAGGGGTGTGCCTGGGGTGTCAGGGGTGCTGGGAGTGTCAGAGGTGTGCCTGGGAGTGTCTGGGGGTGTGCCTGGGGTGTCTGAGGTGTGCCTGGAGTGTCAGAGGTGCCAGGGAGTGTCAGGGGTGTACCAGGGGAGTGTCAGTGGTGTGCCTGGGGTGTCAGAGGTGTGCCAGGAGTGTCAGAGGGTACCTGGGGAGTGTCAGAGGTGTGCCAGGGGTGTCAGAGGAGTGCCTGGGAGTGTCAGAGGTGTGCCTGGGAGTGTCAGAGGAGTGCCTGGGGTGTCAGAGGTGTGCCTGGGAGTGTCAGAGTGAGACCAGGGAGTGTCAGAGGTGTGCCAGGGGGAGTGTCAGAGGTGTACCAGGGGTGTCAGAGGAGTGCCTGGGGAGTGTCAGAGGTGCCAGGGAGTGTGAGAGGTGTGCCTGGGAGTGTCAGAGGTGTGCCTGGGGTGTCAGAGGTGTGCCTGGGAGTGTCAGAGGTGTGCCTGGGAGTGTCAAGGTGTGCCTGGGAGTGTCAGAGGTGTACCTGGCAGTGTCAGAGGTGTACCTGGGAGTGTCAGATGTGTACCAGAGAGTGTCAGAGGTGAACCAGGGAGTGTCAGAGGAGTACCTGGGAGTGTCAGAGAGGTACCAGGGAGTGTGAGAGGAGTACCTGGGAGTGTCAGAGGTGTTCCTGGGAGTGTCAGAGGTGTACCTGGGAGTGTCAGGGGTGAACCAGGGAGTGTCAGAGGAGAACCTGGGAGTGTCAGAGGTGTACCTGGGACTATCGGAGGTGTACCTGGGAGTGTCGGAGGTGTGCCTGGGAGTGTCGGAGGTGTACCTGGGGTATCAGAGGTGTATCTGGGAGTGTCAGGGGTGTACCTGGGAGTGTCAGGGGTGTAACTGTGGCAGTGTCGGAGGTGTAACTGGGGTGTCAGAGGTGTGCCTGCGAGTGTCAGATGTGCCTGGGGAGTGTCAGAGGTTGCCTGGGGTGTCAGGGGTGTGCCTGGGGAGTGTCAGAGGTGTGCAGGTGTCAGAGGTGTGCCTGGGGTGTCAGGGGTGTGCCTGGGGTGTCAGAGTAGAGACCAGGGGTGTCAGAGGAGGTGTCCCAGGAGTGCAGAGGTGTGCCAGGGGTGTCAGAGGAGTACCTGGGGAGTGTCAGAGGTGTGCCAGGGGGAGTGTCAGAGGTGAACCAGGGGAGTGTCAGGGTGAACTGGGAGTGTCTGAGGTGTGCCAGGGAGTGTCAGAGGTGAACCAGGGAGTGTCAGAGGGTGAACTGGGGAGTGTCTGAGGTGTGCCTGGGAGTGTCAGAGGTGTACTGGGAGTGTCAGAAGTGTGTCCTGGGGTGTCGTGAGGTGTTCCTGGGGAGTGTCCTGGGGGTGCAAAGTGTCTGAGGTGTGCCTGGCAGTGTCAGAGGAGAACAAGGGGAGTGTAAGGAGGGGTGTACCTGGGAGTGTCGGAGGTGTACCTGGGAGTTGTCAGTGTGCCTAGGAGTGTCAGGGTGTGCCAAGGAGTGTCAGTGGAGTGCCTGGGGTGTCAGAGGTGTACCTGGGGTGTCAGAGGAATGCCTGGGAGTGTCAGAGGAGTGCCTGGGAGTGTCAGGGGTGTGCCTGGGGAGTGTCAGAGGTGTACCTGGGGTGTCAGGGTGTGCCTGGGGTGTCTGGTGTGCCTGGGGGTGTCTGAGGTGTGCCTGGGGTGTCAGAGGTGTACCAGGGGAGTGTCAGAGAGGTGTACCAGGGAGTGTCAGTGGTGCCTGGGAGTGTCAGAGGTGTGCCAGGGGAGTGTCAGAGGAGTGCCTGGGAGTGTCAGAGGTGTGCCAGGGGTGTCAGAGGAGTACCTGGGGGTGTCAGAGGGTGTGCCTGGGGAGTGTCAGAGGGTACCAAGTTCCGGAGGTGCCTGGGAGTGTCAGAGTAAAACCAGGGAGTGTCAGAGGTGTGCCAGGGAGTGTCAGAGGTGTACCAGGGGAGTGTCAGAGGTGTACCTGGGAGTGTCAGAGAGTGTGCCAGGGGAGTGTCAGAGGGTGCCTGGGGTCAGAGGTGTTCCTGGGAGTGTCAGAGGTGTGCCTGGGAGTGTCAGAGGTGTGCCTGGGAGTGTCAGTGGTGTGCCTGGGGTGTCAGGGTGTGCCTGGCGGTGTCAGAGGTGTGCCTGGGAGTGTCAGATGTGTGCCAGAGGGTGTCAGAGGTGAACCAGGGGTGTCAGAGGTACCTGGGAGTGTCAGAGAGGTGCCAGGGGTGTGAGAGGAGTGCCTGGGGAGTGTCAGAGGTGCTGCAGGAGTGTTAGAGGGTGTATCTGGGGTGTCAGGGGGTGAACCAGGGAGGTGTCAGAGGAGAACACCAGGGTGTCAGAGGTGTGCAGGACTATCGGAGGTGTGCCTGGGAGTATCGGAGGTGTGCCTGGGAGTGTGGGGTGTGCCTGGGAGTATCAGGGATGTCTGGGGAGTGTCAGGGGTGTGCAAGTGTCAGGGTGTAACTGCAGTGTCGGAGGTGTAACTGGGGAGTGTCAGAGGTATGCCTGCAGTATCAGTGTGTACCTGGGGAGTGTCAGAGGTGTGCCTGGGAGTGTCAGGGGTGTGCCTGGGGAGTGTCAGAGGTGTACCTGGGGAGTGTCAGGGTGTACCAGGGAGTGTCAGTGGTGTGCCTGGGAGTGTCAGGGGTGGCCTGCAGGGTGTCAGAGGAGTACCTAAGTGTCAGAGGTGTACCAGGAGTGTCAGAGGTACCTGGGGTGTCAGAGGTGTGCCTGGGAGGTGTCAGAGGAGTGCCTGGGAGTGTCAGGAGTGCCTGGGGTGTCAGAGTAGAGCCAGGAGTGTCAGAGGTGTACCAGGGAGTGTCAGAGGTGTACCAGGGAGTGTCAGAGTGCCTGGGGTGTCAGAGAGTGCAGGGGGTGTCAGAGGGGTACCTGGGAGTGTCAGAGGTGTTCCTGGGAGTGTCAGTGGTGTGCCTGGGGTGTGGGGGTGTGCCTGGGAGTGTCAGCGGCGTGCCTGGGAGTCTGAGGTGTACCTGGCAGTGTCACAGGTGTGCCTGGGGTGTCAGAGGTGTGCAGAGAGTGTCAGAAGAGGTGAACCAGGGGGTGTGGCGGTGAACTGGGGAGTCTGAGGTGTGCCTGGGGTGTCAGTGGAGTACCTGGGAGTGTCAGAGGTGTGCCTGGGAGTGTCAGAGGTACCTGGGAGTGTCAGAGGTACCTGGGGTGTCAGGGGTGTGCCTGGGAGTGTCAGAGACCTGGGAGTGTCAGAGGTGTACCTGGGAGTGTCAGGGGTGTGCCTGGGGAGTGTCTGAGGTGTACCTGGGAGTGTCAGAGTGGGGAACCAGGGAGTGTCAGAGGGTGTGCCAGGGGTGCAGGAGGTGTGCCAGGGGAGTGTCAGAGGGTACTGGGGTGTCCAGAGGTGTGCCAGGGTGTCAGAGGAGTACCTGGGAGTGTCAAGGAGGTGTGCCTGGGGAGTGTCAGGGGAGTGTGCCTGGGGTGTCAGAGGTGTGTTGGGAGTGTCAGAGGTGTGCCTGGGGTGTCAGAGGTGTGCCTGGGAGTGTCTGGGGTGTACCTGGGAGTGTCAGAGGAGACCAGGGAGTGTCAGGGGTGAACCTGCAAGTGTCAGAGGTGAACTGGGAGTGTCAGAGGTGTGCCAGGGGTGTCAGAGGTGGACCAGGGGTATCAGGGTGAACTGGGGTGTCTGGGGTGTGCCTGGGAGTGTCAGAGGTGTGCCTGGGGTGTCAGAAGTGTGCCTGGGGTGTCTGAGGTTTCCTGGGAGTGTCAGAGGTGTGCCTGGGAGTGTCTGAGGTGTACCTGGCAGTGTCAGAGAACAAGAGTGTCAGAGGTGTACCTGGGAGTGTCGAGGTGTGCAGGGGAGTGTCAGAGGTGTGTACCTAGGGTGTCAGAGGTGTGCCAGGGAGTGTTAGTGGAGTGGGAGTGTCAGAGAGGTGTACCTGGGGAGTGTCAGAGGAATGCGAGTGTCAGAGGTGTGCCTGGGAGTGTCAGGGGTGTGCCTGGGGAGTGTCAGAGGGTGTGCCTGGGGAGTGTCAGAGGTGTACCAGGGAGTGTCAGGGGGTGTACTAGGAGTGTCAGCATGCCTGGGAGTGTCAGAGGTGTACCTGGCAGTGTCAGAGGTGTGCCTGGGAGTGTCAGAGGTGTGCCAGGGAGTGTCAGAGGTGAGCCAGGGGTAACATCTGTGAACTGGGGTGTCTGAGGTGTGCCTGGGAGTGTCAGTGCCTGGGAGTGTCAGGAGGTGTACCTGAGTGTCAGAGGTGTACTGGGGAGTGTCAGAGGTGTGTACCTGGGGAGTGTCTGGGGTGTGCCTGGGAGTGTCTGGGTGTGCCTGGGGTGTCAGAGTAGAACCAGGGGAGTGTCAGAGGTGTGCCAGGGGGTGCAGGGAGGGTGCCAGGGAGTGTCAGAGGTGTGCCTGGGGAGTGTCAGAGGTGTACCAGGGGTGTCAGAGAGGTGCCTGGGATGTCAGAGTGTTGCCTGGGAATGTCAGAGGTGTGCAGGGGTGTCAGAGGTGTGCCTGGGGTGTCAGAGGAGAACCTGAGGTGTCAGGAGTGCCTGGGAGTGTCAGGGGTGTGCCTGGGAGTGTCAGAGGTGTGCCTGGGAGTGTCAGAGGTGTGCCTGGGGAGTGTCTGAGGTGTGCCTGGGGTGTCTGGGGTGTGCCTGGGGTGTCAGAGGAGGGACCAGGGAGGGAGTCAAGGTGTGCCAGGGGAGTGTCAGGAGGTGTACTTGAGGTGTCAGGAGTGTGCCGGGGTGTCAGAGGTGTGCCTGGGGAGTGTCAGGGGTGTGCCTGGGGAGTGTCTGAGGGTGTGCCTGGGGTGTCAGGTAGAGACCAGGGGTGTCGGGGTGTGCCAGGGGGTGCAGGAGGTGCCAGGGAGTGTGTCAGAGGTACCTGGGAGTGTCAGAGGTGTACCAGGGGGTGTCAGGGGTGAACCAGGGAGTGTCCAGGGTGTACCTGGGGTGTCAGAGGAATACCTGGAGTGTCAGAGGTGTGCCTGGGAGTGTCAGGGGTGTGCCTGGGGAGTGTCAGAGGTGTGCCTGGGGTGTCAGGAGGGTGCCTGGGAGTGTCTGAGGTGTACAGGGGAGTGTCAGAGGTGTGCCTGGGAGTGTCAGCGGTGTGCCTGGGAGTCTCAGGGGTGTGCCTGGCAGTGTCAGGGTGTGCCTGGGTGTCAGAGGTGTGCCAGAGAGAGTGTCAGAGGTGAACCAGGGAGTGCGGTGAACTGGGAGTGTCAGAGGGTGCCTGGGAGTGTCAGTGGAGTACCTGGGGTGTCAGAGGTGTACCTGGGATTGTCAAGGTACCTGGGAGTGTCGATGGTACCTGGGAGTGTCAGGGGTGTGCCTGAGTGTCAGAGATGTGCCTGGGAGTGTCAGAGGTGTGCACCAAGTGTCTGAGGTGTACCTGGGGTGTCTGGGGTGTGCCTGGGAGTGTCAGAGTAGAACCAGGAGGTGTTGGGGTGTGCCAGGAAGTGCAGAGTGTGCCAGGGGAGTGTCAGAGAGGAGTGCCTGGGGTGTCAGAGGTGTGCAGGTACTCCTCGGGCACTCCCTGTTCACTGCTCTGCACTTCTGGTACACCTCCCTGGTTCTGCTCTGACACTCCCAGGAAACACCTCGAGATACTCCCAGGTGCCTCCAGACACCCAGATGCCTGACTTGCTCCCAGATACATCTCTGACACTCCCAGGCCCCTGGCTACTCCCAGGCTGTTTGCTCAAACTCCTTTGACAATCCCAGGTACACCTCAGCTCCCAGGCCTCAAGACACTCCCAGTTCCACTGTTACTCCTGGTTCACCTCAGACATCTCTGTTTCACCTCTGAACACCAGGCACACCACTGCCAGGCTGGTGCACCACTGACACCAAGACACTCAGTGCACTCCCAGGCCTGGTTCCCAGGTCCCAGGTACCTGTTACTCCAGTCACACTGACTTGCTCCTGGTGCACCTCTGTCTCCTAATGCCCAGGTACACTCAGGTGCACACTCTGAGCACTCCTGACACTCCTGTGCACTCCCAGGCTCCTCTGACTGCTCCTGGTATCCTGCACTCCTGGTGCACCTCAACACTCCTGGTTCTCTGACATACAGGCCCACCTCAGCACCTCAGATTGCTCCCAGATACACCTCTGACACTCCAGAGTACCTCTCTGACTGCTCCCAGAATACACCCTGTTGGAGTGCTCTGACACTCCCAGGGTACAGACACTTCCCAGTTCACAGATATTCTCCTGGTTCTTGTCTGAGCACTCTCAGTGCCTCTGACACTCCCAGGCTACTGCCGAATACTGACTCCCAGGTCCCTGACCTCCCAGGCTGCACCCTCCAGGTCCCAGAGTGCTCCACTAACTGCTCCTGATTGCACTATCTGACACTCACTCCCTCCGACTCTCTGGTGCCTCTTACTTGCTCCTTGATTTGTCACCTCACTGAAACTGTAAGGTATGCTGCAGACACCTCCCCGAAACCACACCTCAGGTACACTCTGAGAGCCTCAGACACTCCCCGAGTTACCTCTGTTGCTCAGGTACACTCTGACACTCCAGGTACCTCAACCCAGTCCTCTGATGCTCCTAGTTGACTTGCTCCTGTTTACCTCGTGGTTCTCCTGGATGCTCTCTGACACTCCCAGAAACACATCTCAGGTACTGCAAATATACACCTCTGACACTCCCAAATACCTCCTGACACTCCCAAGTACACACCTGGCCTCCCAGGCCTCTTACTCCCAGTATCTCTGACGCTCCTGGCCACCTCAGACACTCCCAGTGCTCCTACTGGCTCCCTGGTGCCTCCTGCACTCCCTGGTGCACCTCCTGCTCCTGGTTCTCTCCTGACATCACAGAACTCACACCCTCAGACCCTGTCCCAGGTACACCTCTGACCTCCCAGGTACATCTCTGTCCTCCCAAATACCTGGCCAGGTACTCCTCTGCTCCCAGGTACTCCTCTGACAATCCCAGTACACCTCTGACCCTCGTGCTCACTGACCTCCCAGGTACTCAGACACTCCCAGTTCACGCTGTTACTCTGGTTCTCTGACACTCTCTGGTACACCTCCACCTCCCAGGTACACCCTGTGACACTGCCAGGACACCTATGAGACTCAGGGCCGCCTGACCTCCCAGGTACACCCCTGGCCTCCCAGGTACACCACTGACCTCCCAGGAACACCTCTGGCCTCCCAGGTACTCCTCCTGACCTCCCTGGTACCTCTCTGACACTCCCAGGTACTCCTCTGGCCTCCTGGTACACCTGACACTCCCTGGTACATCTCCTGGCCTCCCTGGTTCTCCGGCACTCCCAGGTACTCCTCTGAGACTCCCAGTGCTCCTCTGACCTCCCAGGTACACCTCTGAGCACTCCCAGGGCCTCCTCTGACCTGGTACACCTGACCTCCCAGGTACTCCTCTGACACGCCCTGGTACACTGACCTCCCAGGTACTCCACTGACACTCCTGGTACCTCGACCTCCCAGGTACACCTCTGACACTCCCAGGTACACCCCTGACACTCCCAGGTACCTCTGACACTCCCATATAAAACTGATGCTCATGGGTATGCCTCTGACACTCCAGTTACACCTCCGACACTGCCAGTTACACCCTGACCTCCAGGTACACCCTGACCTCCCAGATACCTCTGATACTCCCAGGTACACCTCGACCTCCCAGGTACACCTCGATACTCCCAGGTACCTCCGATAGTCCCAGGTACACCTGGCCTCCCAGGTTCTCCTCTGACACTCCTGGTTCACCCCTGACCTCCCAGATACACCTCCTAACCTCCAAGACACCTCCTGACCTCCCAGGTACTCCTCTCACCTGGTACCTCTCTGACCTCCAGGACTCCTCTGGCCTCCTGGTTCACCTCTGACTCTCTGGTACACATCTGACCTCCCAGGTCTGGCCTGCCAGGTACACCTCCTGGCCTCCCAGGTACACCACCTGGCCTCCCAGGTACACCTCTGACATTCCCAGGTACACCTCTGGCCTCCCAGGAACCTCCTGACCTCCCAGTGACTCCTCTGACCTCCTGGTACCTCTCTGACACTCCCAGGTACTCCTCTGACCTCCCTGGTACACCTCGGCCTCCTGCACCTCTGATGCTCCCTGGTTTTTACTCTGACACTCCCAGGTACTCCTCTGGCCTCCCAGGTACTCCTCTGACCTCCCAGGTACACCTCCCCAGCCTCCCAGGTACCTCCTGACACTCCTGATTCACCTCTGGCCTCCCAGGTGCCTCGGCCTCCTGGTACACCTCTGTCCCAGGTGCTCACTCCTGGTACCTCTGACACTCCTGGTACCCTCTGACACCCCAGGTACACCTCAGACACTCCCAGGTACACCTCAGACCTCCCAGTGCACCTCGGCTCCCAGGTACACCTCTGACCTCCCAGGTACACCCCTGACACTCCCAGGTGCTCTCCTGACACTCCCAGGTATTCACCTGACCTCCCAGGTACCTCCTGACCTCCCAGGTGCTCCACTAACACTCACTGGTACACCTCTGACACTCCAGGTACACCTCTGACCTCCCAGGTACACCTCCGATACTCCCAGGTACACCTCTTACCTCCTTGTTCTCCTCTGACACTGCCAGGTATGCCTCAGACACTCCCAGGTACCTCAGCACTCCCAGGAACACCTCAGACCCAGACACTTCTGACACTCCCAGGTACCTCTGACACTCCAGGTACAGACACTCCCAGTTCACCTCCTGATGCTCCCTGGTTCTCTGACACTCCTGGTACACTTGAACCTCCCAGTTCACCTCTGATACTCCTGGTTCCTCTGACCTCCCTGGTACACCTCCTGGCCTCCCAGGTACCCTCTGGCCTCCTGGTACCCCTCCTGCACTCCTGTTCCTCCCTGGTTCTCTCCTGACACTCCCAGGCACCTCAGACACTCAGGTACCTCAGACACTCCCAGGTACACCTGACCTCCCAGGTACACCCCTGGCCTCCCAGGTCACCTCCTGACCTCCCAGGCACACATCTGATGCTCATGGTATCCTCTGACACTCCCAGTTCACCTCCGACACTCCCAGTTACACCTGACACTCCCAGGTACACCCCTGACACTCCCAGATCACCTCTGATGCTCCCAGGTACACCTCCGGCCTCCCAGGTACACTCGTGCTCCCAGGTACACCTCGATAGTCCCAGGTACCCTTGCCTCCCAGGTTCTCTCTGACCTCCTGGTTCACCCCTGACCTCCCAGGTACACCTCTGGCCTCCCAAGACACCTCGCTCCCAGGTACTCCTCTCCACACTCCCTGAGTACACCTCCTGACACTCCAAGGTACTCCTCTGGCACTCCTGGTTCCTCTGACACTCTCTGGTACATCTGGCCTCCAGGTACACCTCTGGCCTCCCAGGTACCTCTGACACTCCCAGGTACACCTCTGGCCTCCCAGGTACACCTCTGACACTCCCAGGTACACCTCCTGGCCTCCCAGGAACCCTCCCTGACACTCCCAGGCCTCCTCAGCCTCCCTGGTACCTCTCTGACACTCCCAGGTACTCCTCTGGCCTCCCAGGTACCTCTGACCTCCTGGTACACCTCCTGGCCTCCCTGGTTCTCTCTGGCCTCCCAGTGCTCACCTCCCAGGTACTCCTCTGACACTCCCAGGTACACCTCTGACCTCCCAGGTACTGCTCTGACCTCCTGGCACACCCCTGACACTCCCAGGCACTCCTCCTGGCCTCCCTGGTACACCTCTGACCTCCCAGGTACTCACTGACCTCTGTTGCCTCTGACCTCCCTGGTACACCTCTGACACTCCCAGGTACGCCTCGGACACTCCCAGGTACCTCAGACACTCCCAGGTACACCTCTGCCTCCCAGGTACACCTCTGACCTCCGGGCACCCCTGATGCTCCCAGGTACTCCTGACCTCCCAGGTATTCCTCTGACACTCCCAGGTACCTCTGACCTCCCAGTCCTCCCTGCTCCTGGTACACCTCTGACCTCTAGGGCACCTCTGGCCTCCCAGGTACCTCCGATGCTCCCAGGTACACACCTCCTTGTTCTCCTCTGACACTGCCAGGTATGCCTCAGACACTCCCAGGTACACCTCAGACCTCCCAGGAACACCTCAGACACTCCCAGGCACCTTCTGGCACTCCCAGGTACACCTCTGACACTCCAGGTACACCTCAGACACTCCCAGTTCACCTCCTGATACTCCTGGTTCCTCTGGCCTCCTGGTACACCTCAGACACTCCCAGTTCCTCCTGATCTCCTGGTTCACCTCTGACACTCCCAGGTACACCTCTGACACTCCCAGGTACACCAGACACTCCCAGTTCACCTCTGATACTCCTGGTTCACCTCTGACCTCCTGTTACACCTCAGACACTCAGTTCACCTCTGATACTCCTGGTTCTCTCGGCCTCCTGGTACCTCTGGCCTCCCAGGTGTCTCTGTCCCTGGTACCCCTCCTGCACTCCCTGGTACACCTCTGACACTCCCTGGTTCTCTCTGACACTCCAGGTACCTGGACACTCCCAGGTACACCTCAGACACTCCCAGGTACACCTCTGACCTCCCAGGTACACTGCTGACCTCCTGGTACCTCCTGACACTCCCTGGTACACCTCTGACTCTCCCTGGTTCTCTCTGACACTCCCAGTACACCTCAGACCTCCCAGTGCACCTCAGACACTCCCAGGTACACCTGACACTCCCAGGTGCCTCCCAGGTACATGCCTCCCAGGTACTCCCTCTGACACTCTCAGGTTCTCCTCTGAGCACTCCAGGTACACCTGACCTCCCAAGTACACCTCTGACTTTCCCAGGTACACCTCTGACCTCCAGGTACTCCTCTGACCTCCTGGTACACCTCTGGCCTCCCAGGTACTCCTCCCAGCCTCCTGTGCCCCTCCTGCACTCCCTGGTACACCTCTAACACTCCTGGTTCTCTCTGACACTCCCAGGTACACCTCAGACACTCCCAGGTACACCTCAGACACTCCAGGTACCTCTGACACTCCCAGGCATCTCTGACCTCCCGGTACACACACTCCAGGTACTCCTCTGACCTCCCAGTACTCCTCTGACAATCCAGGTACACCTCTGACCTCCCAGGTACTCACTGTGCTCAGGTACACCTCAGCACTCCCAGTTCAGCTACTCCTGGTTCACCTCTGACCTCTCTGGTACACCTCTGACCTCCCAGGTACACCTGTGGCACTGCCAGGCCACCTATGGACTCCAGGTACCTCAGTGCTCAGGTACACCCCTGACTTCCACTGGTACACCTCTGACACTCCCAGGTACACCTCAGACCTCCCAGGTACACCTCTGACACTCCCAGGTGCCCTCTGACCTCCCAGGTACCTCTGACACTTCCAGGTACACAGACCTCCAGGTCACCTCTGACCTCCCAGGTATTCTCTGACCTCCCAGGTACCTCCTGACCTCCCAGGTACTCACTAACACTCCTGGTACACCTCTGGACTCTAGGTACACCTCAGCCTCCAGGTACACCTCGTCTCCCAGGTGTCTTCCTTGTTCTCCTCTGACACTCCCAGGTACACCTCAGACACTCCCAGGTACACCTCAGACACTCCCAGGACACCTCAGACCTCCCAGGTACACTTCTGACACTCCAGGTACACCTCCTGACACTCCAGGTACTCCCTGCACTCCCTGGTACACCTCTGACCTCCTAGGTGCACCTCTGACCTCCCGGGTACACCTCCCATGCTCCCAGGTACACCTCACTCCCTGGTTCTCCTCTGACACTCCCAGGTATGCCTCAGGTCAGGTACACCTCAGACACTCCCAGGTACACCTCAGACACTCCCAGGTACACCTCTGACCTCCCAGGTGCACCTCTGACCTCCTGGTACACCTCTGACACTCCCAGGTACTCCACTGACCTCCCTGGTACACCTCTGACACTCCTGGTACACCTCTGACACTCCAGGTACCTCCAGACACTCCCAGGTACACCTCAGACACTCCCAGGTACACCTCTGACCTCCCAGTTCTCTGGCCTCAGGTACACCCCTGATCTCCCAGGTACTCCATTGCACTCCAGGTATTCCTCAGCCTCCAGGTACCTCTGACCTCCCAGGTACTCCACCTAACACTCCCTGGTACCTCTGACTAGGTACACCTCCTGACCTCCCAGTGCACCTCCGATGCTCCCAGGTACACCTCTTACACTCCCTTGTTCTCCTCTGACCTCCCAGGTATACCTCAGACACTCCCAGGTACCTCAGACACTCCCAGGACTCCTCAGACACTCCAGGTACACCTCTGACCTCCCAGGTACACCTCTGACCTCCCAGGTACACCTCAGACCTCCCAGTTCACCTCTGATACTCCTGGTTCACCTCCTGACCTCCCTGAACCTCCCAGTTCACCTCCTGTGCTCCCTGGTTCACCTCTGACACTCCCAGGTACACCTCTGACACTCCCAGGTACACCTCAGACACTCCAGTTCTCTGATACTCCTGGTTCACCTCTGGCCTCCCTGGTACACCTCAGACACTCCCAGTTCACCTCTGATGCTCCTGGTTCACCTCTGACCTCCTGGTACCTCTGACCTCCAGGTACTCCTCTGACACTCCCCCTGGTACCTCTGACACCTCCTGGTTCTCCCTGACACTCCCAGGTACACCTCAGACACTCCCAGGTACACCTCAGACCCAGGTACCTCTGACCTCCCAGGTACACTGCTGACCTCCTGGTACACCTCTGACACTCCCTGGTACACCTCTGGCTCTCCTGGTTCTCCTCTGACCTCCAGGTACACCTCAGACACTCCCAGGTACACCTCAGACACTCCCAGGTCACCTCTGACCCTCCCAGGTACACCTCTGACCTCCCAGGTACACCCCTGACCTCCCAGGTCCACTCCCCAGCCTCAGGTTCTCCTCTGGCCTCCAGGTACCTCTGACACTCCCAAGTACCTCTGACTTTCCCAGGTACACTCTGCACTCCCAGGTACTCCTCTGACACTCACCTCACAACTCTCAGGTACTCCTCTGACACTCCCTGGTACCCTCCTGCACTCCCTGGTACCTTGCACACTCCCTGGTTCTCTCTGACAGTCCAGGTACACCTCAGACACTCCCAGGTACACCTCAGACACTCCAGGTACACCTGGCCTCCCAGGTACATCTCTGGCCTCCCAGGTACACCCCTGACCTCCCAGGTACTCCTCTGGCCTCCCAGGTACTCCTCTGATCCAGGTACACCTCTCGCCTCCCAGGTACTCCACGGCACTCCCAGGTACCTCAGACACTCCCAGTTCACGCTGTTCTCCTGGTTCACCTCTGACACTCTCTGGTACACCTCCCAGCCTCCCAGGTACCTGTGACACTGCCAGGTACACCTATGAGACTCCCAGGTGCCGCTGACCTCCCAGGTACACCCCTGACCTCCTGGTACACCTCTGACACTCCCAGGTACACCTCAGACACTCCAGGACCTCAGACACTCCCAGGTGCCCTCTGACCTCCCAGGTACCTCTGACACTCCCAGGTACACCCCTGACCTCCCAGGTACCTCTGACACTCCCAGGCCCTCTGACACTCCCAGGTACCTCCTGACACTCCCAGGCCTCCCACTGACACTCCCTGGTACACCTCTGACACTCCTAGGTACCTCCCAGCCTCCTTGTTCTCTCTGACACTGCCAGGTATACCTCAGACACTCCCAGGTACACCTCAGACACTCCAGGAACACCTCAGACACTCCCAGGTACACTTCTGACCTCCCAGGTACACCTCCTGGCCTCCCAGGTACCTCAGACACTCCCAGTTCCTCTGACCTCCTGGTTCACCTCCTGACCTCCCTGGTACACCTCAGACACTCCCAGTTCACCTCCTGATGCTCCTGGTTCACCTCTGACACTCCCTGGTACACCTCTGACCTCCCAGGTACACCTCTGACACTCCCAGGTACACCTCTGACACTCCCAGGTACCTGTCCTCCCAGGTACACCTCTGGCTCCCTGGTACCTAGGCACTCCCAGGTACACTGCTGTGACTCTCCTGGTACACCTCTGACACTCCTGGTACCTCTGACTCTCCTGGTTCTCCTCTGACACTCCCAGGTACACCTCAGACACTCCAGGTACACCTCAGACACTCCCAGGTACCTGACACTCCCAGGTGCTCCCAGTACACTGGCACTCCCAGGTACTCCTCCCCAGCCTCTCAGGTTCTCCTCTGGCTCCCAGGTACACCTCTGACTCCCAAGTACACCTCTGACTTTCCCAGGTACACCTCTGACACTCCCAGGTACTCCTCTGACACTCCTGGTACACCTCCAGCCTCCCAGGTACTCCTCTGGCCTCCCTGACCCCTCCTGCACTCCTGTACACCTCTAACACTCCTGGTTCCTCTCGGCCTCCCAGGTACCTCAGACACTCCCAGGTACACCTCCACTCCCAGGTACACCTCTGACCTCCCAGGTACATCTCTGACACTCCCAGGTACCCCTGACCTCCCAGGTACTCCTCTGACACTCCCAGGTACTCCTCTGACAATCCCAGGTACACCTCTGAGCCTCCCAGGTACTCCTGGCCTCCCAGGTACACCTCAGACACTCCCAGTTCAGTGTTACTCTGGTTCACTTCTGACACTCTCTGGTACACCTCTGACCTCCCAGGTACACCTGTGACACTGCCAGGTACACCTATGAGACTCCCAGGTACGCCATGACACTCCAGGTACACCTCAACCTCCCAGGTACACCACCCAACCTCCCAGGAACACCTCTGGCCTCCCAGGTACTCCTCTGACACTCCCTGGTACCTCTCTGACCTCCCAGGCCTCGGCCTCCCTGGTACCTCTGACACTCCCTGGTACACCTCTGGCCTCCCTGGTTCTACTCAAGCCTCCCAGGTACTCCTCTGGCCTCCCAGGTACTCCTCTGGCACTCCCAGGTACACCTCTGACCTCCCAGGTACTCTCGACACTCCTGGTACACCTCCTGACCTCCAGGTACTCCTCTGACACGCCCTGGTACACCTCTGACCTCCCAGGTACTCCACTGACACTCCTGGTACACCTCTGACACTCCCAGGTACACCTCTGACCCTCCCAGGTACACCTGACACTCCCAGGTACCTCTGACACTCCCAGGTACACATCTGATACCATGGTATACCTCTGACACTCCCAGTTACACCTCATTACTGCCAGTTACCCCTGGCCTCCCAGGTACACCCCTGACACTCCCAGATACACCTCTGGACTCCCAGGTACACCTCCGAGCCTCCCAGGTACACCTCCGATACTCCCAGGTACATCCGATAGTCCCAGGTACACCTCTGACACTCCCAGGTTCTCCTCCTGACCTCCCTGGTTCACCTCTCCCAGGTACCTCTAACACTCCCAGGAACACCTCTGACCTCCCAGGTACTCCTCTCCACCTCCTGGTACCTCCTGACACTCCCAGGTACTCCTCTGGCCTCCTGGTTCACCTCTGACCTCTCTGGTACACATCTGACCTCCCAGGTACCTCTGACACTGCCAGGTACACCTCCTGGCCTCCCAGGTACACCACTGGCCTCCCAGGTACCTCTGACACTCCCAGGTACACCTCTGACACTCCCAGGAACACCTCCTGACACTCCCAGGCCTCCTCTGACACTCCCTGGTACCTCTCTGACCTCCCAGGTACTCCTCTGACCTCCCTGGTACACCTCTGACACTCCCTGGTACCTCCTGACTGGTTCTCTCTGACACTCCCAGGTACTCCACTGACACTCCCAGGTACTCTGACACTCCCAGGTACCTCTCTGGCCTCCAGGTACTCCTCTGACCTCCCTGGTCCACCTCTGACACTCCCTGGTACACCTCTGACACTCCTGGTTCTCTGGCCTCCCAGGTGCACCTTGGCCTCCCAGGTACACCTCAGACACTCCCAGGTACACCTCTGACCTCCCAGGTACACCTCTGACACTCCCTGGTTCTCCTGACCTCCCAGGTACACCAGACCTCCCAGGTACACCTCAGACACTCCAGTGCACCTCTGACCTCCCAGGTACACCTCCTGACCTCCCAGGTACATCCCTGACCTCCCAGGTACTCCTCTGACCTCCTCAGGTTCTCCTCCTGACCTCCCAGGTACACCTCCCCAAGCCTCCCAGGTACACCTCTGACTTTCCCAGGTACACCTCCCCAGCCTCCCAGGTACTCCTCTGACCTCCTGGTACCTCTGACACTCCCAGGTACTCCTCTGACCGCTCCCGGTACCCCTCCTCCTGGTACACCTCCTAACACTCCTGGTTCTCTGACCTCCCAGGTACACAGACGCCTCCCAGGCACCTCAGACACTCCCAGGTACACCTCTGGCCTCCCAGGTACATCTCTGACACTCCCAGGTACACCCCTGACCTCCCAGGTACTCCACTGACACTCCCAGGTACACCTCAAGCAATACGTAACTTCT
>NW_024730546.1:0-7760 GCF_018991925.1 Homarus americanus
CCCTATGCATGATAGGTAAACATTTAGTGATGAACACTCCTCTAGCTTGATATTAGCTAAACGTGTCGTGTGATCTTGTAATGAGTCACCCTGGCTGTAAATTTCCCGTAATCCGTTCGCGAACGTGTCCCACGTGGTAGCATTCTTTACTGTCAGTAAAGGAGGGGGTTTTACTGACACTTGCCCTGGTTGAGTTCTCCACCATTGTTCCCCGTTACCCAACAATATGTAAACTAGGGAGGGGGGAGTGGATACTGTCACCACTTGTACCACACTGAGGGACAGGAATTATATTACAAATGTTACCACCCTTGTACTGCCTGCTTCGTCAAGATAGTTACGAGTTTACTTCAAAAGATTCTAACTATCACTGTACTGAACACTAAGGGGAAGAAGCGTGAGTATTACGTTAAGTGCGCTGCCACCATTGTAATGAGACAAAATCTCACATGAAGAGGTAAGCTAGGAGGTTATAGTAGTAGAGTATTATAGCTGGAGGAAATGGTAGCGTGTCTCGAGGGTGTGATGTCAACACTGTATATTAACACAGGCACAGTACAAGTGTAGTATATAAAACACCAATGCGTGTTACAGCTTTATTTTACTAGTTCAATAGGGGGGATTAATAGGAGGGGTTCGTACACAATTTATGATAGACTATGGTATTCTCGTATAACCTAACCTCACAATTAGAATGGGCACTTCACTAAGTCGATCGTTGGGGAGGTTCGGGATCACTGCACTTCTACAGTCTACATAGCCAGCACTTACTGTTACACGTGGAGTTGACAGCACTTTGTCGATGGACCCGGCTGAGACTTCGTTACACTTAGTGGCGGGCTTCTCTCGAGCAGGACTGGGGACGTGGTAGCTGGCTCTCCCTGGTTACAAGACAACTCCCTGAGGGAGGGCTCGGACGTCCTATATATTGGAAGACCAGCCGTCAGGTTGAGCTGATCGGGTGGGGGGGGGGCGGCGAAGGGTCCCCTTACATTTGCCCTCGCTAATGTAGGGTCAGGTCTGGACGTTTTTCAGAGACTGTAAGTTGTACTTTCTGGAGAAGTCATCAGGTGGGGCCGTGTGACATGAGAGGCCCTGGTTGATTTGTGGCCCCTTGAGTTGGGCTCCGAGGGTTACATTTGACCTGGCTAATGTGAGGTCAGGTCTGGACTTTGTTCAGGGATGTAGGTTATTGTATATTGGAAGAGAGTCGGCTGGTGCCTTCTTACATGTTTTGTTGGGGCCATGTCACATGGGAGGGAAGCCTGGCTGATTTACAATCCTTGGTCAACCGCAGAGTTACCCTATACTTTTGACCTCCCTAATGTCGGGTCAAGTCTGGCTTTCCTTGTGATGTAAGCTGTGGTCTGACAACCCCTCACTACAACAGTTACTTATGCTCCCCAGTTAACTGTACCCCCTAGTTAACTATACTCCCCAGTTAACTATTCTCCACAGTTACCTATGCTCCCCAATTACCTAAGCTCCACAATTACCTATACTCCCCAGTTACCTATACTCCCTAGTAAAGTTTACTCCCCAGTTACCTACACTCCCCAGTTACCTATTCTCCCCAGTTACCTATATTGCCTAGTTACCTCTACTCCCCAGTTACCTATAATCCCCCGTTACCTATACTCCCCAGTTAACTATACTTCACAGTTTCCTATACTCCCCTGTTGCCTATACCACACAGTTACCTATAATCTCCAGTTACCTATACTCTCCAGATACCTATACTCTCCACTTACCTATCCTTTCCAGTTACCTATACTCCCCAGTTACCTAAACTCACAAGTTACCTATACTCCACAGTTACCTATAGTCCACAGTTACCTCTACTCCCCAGTTACCTCTACTCCCCAGTTACCTACACACCCCAGTTACCTATACCCCAATTCACCTAGTCCACAGTTACCTAAACTCCCAGTTACCCATACCCCACAGTCATTTCCAAAATCCCCAGTTAACTATACTCCCAGTTACCCCTGTACCCAGCTCTTTACTCTCCAGTTACCTAAACTCCCAGTTACCAATACCCCAGTTACCTATACCCCAGTTACCTATACTCTCCAGTTACCTATACTCCTCAGTTGCCTATACTCCCTAGTTACCTATAGTCCACAGTTCCCTATACTCCCCAGTTACCTATACTCCGCAGTTACCTATACTCCACAGTTGCCTATACTCTCCAGTTACCTATAGTCCACAGTTACCTATACTCCCCAGTTACCTATACTCCCCAGTTACCTACACTCCCCAGTTACCTAAACTCCCCAGTTACCTTTGTTCTCCAGTTTCCTATACTCCTCAGTTACCTAAATTCCCCAGTTACCAATACTCCCCAGTTACCAATACTCCCCAGTTACCTATACTCTCCAGTTACCTATACTCCACAGTTACCTATACTCTCCAGTTACCTATAGTCCACAGTTACCTATACTCACCAGTTACCTACACTCCCCAGTTACCTAAACTCCCCAGTTACCTAAACTCCCCAGTTACCTATACTCCCGAGTTACCTGTACTCCAAAGTTACATATAGTCCACAGTTACCTATACTCCCCAGTTACCTATACTCCCCAGTTACCTATACTCTCCAGTTACCTATTCTCCTCAATTACCTAAACTCCACAGTTACCTATACTCCACAGTTACCTATACTCTCCAGTTACCTATAGTCCACAGTTACCTATACTCCCCAGTTACCTACACTCCACAGATACCTATACTCTCCAGTTCCCTTTACTCTCCAGTTACCTATACTCCCCAATAACCTAAACTCCCCAGTTACCTATACTTCACACTTATCTATACTCACCAGTTACCTGTACTCCTCAGTAACCTAAACTCCCCAGTTACCTATACCCACCAGTTACCTATACTCCCCAGTTACCTATACTCCCCAGTTACCTATACTCCTCAGTAACCTAAACTCCCCAGTTACCTATACCCACCAGTTACCTGTACTCCTCAGTAACCTAAACTCCCCAGTTACCTATACCCACCAGTTACCTATACTCCCAAGTTACCTATACTCCCCAGTTAACTATACTCCTCAGCTACCTAAACTCCCCAGTTACCAATACTACCCAGTTACCTCTTCTCCCCAGTTACCTATACTCTCCAGTTACCTATACTCCCCAGTTACCTATACTCTCCAGTTATCTCTACTCCCCAGCTACCTATACTCCCCAGAAACCTATACTCCCCAGTTAACTATACTCCCCAGTTAACTATACTCCCCAGTTAACTATACTCAACAGAAACTTATGCTCCCCAGTTACCTATACTCACAAGATACCTATACTCCCCAGTTACCTATACTCCACAGTTACTTTAACCCCCTAGTTACCTATACTCCACAGTTAACTGTACTCTCCAGTTACCTATAGTCCACAGTTACCTATACTCCCCAGTTACCTATACTCACAAGCTACCTATACTCCTCAGTTACCTAAACTCCCCAGTTACCTATACTCCCCAGTTACCTATACTCTCCAGTTACCTATACTCCTAAGTTACTTTAACCCCCCAGTTACTTATACTCCCCAGTTACCTATACTCCCCAGTTACCTATACTCCACAGTTATCTACACTCCCCAGTTACCTAAACTCCCCAGTTACCTAAACTCCCCAGTTACCTATTTTCTCCAGTTTCCTATACTCCCTAGTTACCTACACTCCCCAGTTACCTAAACTCCCCAGTTACCTATTTTCTCCAGTTTCCTATACTCCTCAGTTAACTAAACTCCCCAGTTACCAATACTCCCCAGTTACCCATACTCCCCAGTTACCTATACTCTCCAGTTATCTATACTCCCCAGTTACCTATACTCCCCAGTTAACGATACTCCCCACTTGCCTATACTCCACAGATACCAATACTCTCAAGTTACCTAAACTCCCCAGTTACCAATACTCTCCAGTTACCTATTCTCCCCAGTTACCTATACTCCCCAGTTACCAATACTCCCCAGTTACCTATACTCGACAGTTACCTATACTCCCCAGTTACCAATACTCCCCACTTACCTATACTCCACAGTTACCAATACTCTCCAGTTACCTAAACTCCTCAGTTACCAATACTCTCCAGTTACCAATACTCACCAGTTACCTCTACTCCCTAGTTACCTATACTCCGCAGTTACCTATACTCCTCAGTTACCTATACTCCCCATTTACCTATACTCCTCAATTACCTATACTCTCCAGTTACCTATACTCCTCAGTTACCTATACTCCCCAGTTACCTATACTCACCAGTTACCTCTACTCCCAGTTACCTATACTCCGCAGTTACCTATACTCCTCAGTTACCTATACTCCCCATTTACCTATACTCCTCAATTACCTATACTCTCCAGTTACCTATACTCCTCAGTTACCAATACCCTCAGTTACCTATACTCCCCCAGTTACCTGTACTCCCCCAGTTACCTATACCCTAAGTTACTCTAAACTCCCCAGTTACCTATTCCAGTTACCTTTTACTCCCAGTTACCTATACTACCCAGTTACTCAGCCCTTGGTTACCATACTCAGTACCTCCAGTTACCTATACTCCCCAGTTAACCACACCCTCAGTTACTCATACCCCTGTGCCAATACCACTGCTAATCATACTCCCCAGTTACCTATACTCCCCTAAGCATCTAAGCACTCTCCAGTTACCTATACTCCCCAGTTACCTATACTCCCCAGTTACCATTACTCCCCAGTTACCTATACTCCCCAGTTACCTATTGTCTCCAGTTACCTATACTCTCCAGTTATCTAGACTCCCCAGTTACCTATACTCCCCAGTTAACTATATTCCACATTTACCGATACTCCCCAGTTACCTCTACTCCCCAGTTACCTATACTCCATAGTTAACTATACTCCCCAGTTACCCATACTCCCCAGTCAACTATACTCCCCAGTTACCCATACTTCACAGTTACCTATACTCCATAGTTAACTATACTCCCCAGTTACCTATACTCCCCAGTTACTTATACTCCCCAGTTTACTATACTACCCAGTTAACTATCCTCCCCAGTTAACTATACTCCACAGTTACCTATACTCCCCAGTTACCTATACTCCCCAGTTAACTATACTCCCCAGTTAACTATACTCCCTAGTTACCTATACTCCCCAGTTACCTATACTTCACAGTTACCTATACTCCACAGTTACCTATACTCCCTAGTTAAACATACTCCCCAGTACACTATACTCCCCAGTTAACAATACTCCCCAGCTACCTATACTCTACAGTTACCTATAATCCCTATTTAACTATATTCCCCACTTAACTCTACTCCCCAGTTAACTATACTCCCCAGTTACCTATACTCAACAGTTACTTATTCTCCCCAGTTAACTCTACCCCCTAGTAAACTATACTCCCCAGTTAACTATTCTCCACAGTTACCTATGCTCCCCAATTACCTATGCTCCACAATTACCTATACTCCCCAGTTACCTATACTCCCTAGTAAACTTTACTCCCCAGTTACCTACACTCCCCAGTTACCTTTTCTCCCCAGTTACCTATATTCACCAGTTACCTATACTCCCCAGTTACCTATAATCCCCTGTTACCTATACTCCTCAGTTACCTATACTCCCCAGTTACCTATACTCCACAGTTACCTATACTCCACTGTTACCTATACTCCCCAGTTAACTATACTCCACAGTTTCCTATACTTCCCTGTTACCTATACCCCACAGTTACCTATAATCACCAGTTACCTTTTCTCCCCAGATACCTATACTCTCCACTTACCTATCCTCTCTAGTTACCTATACTCCCCAGTTACCTAAACTCACAAGTTACCTATACTCCACAGTTACCTACAGTCCACAGTTACCTATACTCTCCAGTTACCTATAGTCCACAGTTACCTATGCTCCCTAGTTGCCTACACTCCAAAGATACCTATACTCTCCAGTTCCCTATACTCTCCAGTTACCTATACTCCCCAGTTACCTAAACTCCCCAGTTACCTATACTCCACAATTACCTATACTCTCCAGTTACCTATACTCCTCAGATACCTAAACTCCCCAGTTACCTATACTACACAGTTACCTATACTCTCCAGTTACCTATAGTCCACAGTTAAATATACTCCCCAGTTGCCTCTACTCCTCAGTTACCTACACACCCAAGTTACCTAAACTCCCCAGTTACCTATACTCCCCAGTTACCTATACTCTCCAGTTACCTACTCTCAGTACCTTTCCCCAGTACCTCTCCCACATGCAAAGGCATTGGCTTTGCTCCAGCTTTGCACTTTCTCTTCAGCATTATTTCCTTATGCATATCTGGGCTTTCATGCCCATTTGGCTTCAATGTATAAAATTTAGTCTGCCTGTTTCTGCTGAAATTTTTTAAATTTGCCTCTGACAGACACCGATTTACAGAACCGGATGAACTCTACACTGGCTGCTTGTGACCCGTGCTTGATTGGTGATTATGCTGGAGCTGCCATTGCTACTGCCACCTTAACTGACTATGGCATTATCACAAAGGATGACAAGAGTCAGGTTATTGGACCACATAAGCTGCGGGATGCGAGACAAAAATACCGATTTAAGAGGCAAGAAATTGAGATGGCTAGTTTAGATAATTTGACGTCACTCTATTTTGATGGTAAGAAGACCGCCACTCGTGTGATGATAAAGAATGAGAAGACCGAGAAATGGAGTTCGAAGATGATGGTGAAAGATCATTATGTCATCATGGTTGAGCCTGGCAATGAATATCTCACACATGTGACTCCCAAGACTGGACACGGAAAGCAGATTGCCAAAACTATTCACGAGTTTCTGGTGGAGAAAAATCTAACCCAGCAGCCCATTGTGTGTGTTGGTTGTGATGGAACCAATGTAAATGTAGAATCAGAAAATGGAGTCATTCATCATCTTGAAATGTTACTTGGTCACCCGCTCCATTATTTCATATGTCAGCTTCACGGAAATGAGCTGCCTTTCCGCGCAGTTTTTTATCACTATGATGGTAAACCAAGTGGTCCTGAGCATTGGCGTGGTCCCATTGGAAAGCAGATCAAGGAGTCTTTGTCTGAGCTTCCAGTTGTCGCCTTCCAACCAGTCAGTTTCCCTGATTTCCCTGTGTTTAATGATGAAGTGGAGAAAGATCTGTCCTGGGATCAGAAATACCTGTATAGGATTTGTAAAGGAGTTATCACAGGTGTTGTTGAAGATGACTTGGCTGCTATTGAGCCAGGTCCTCCCTGTGTGTCAAGGTGGAACACCTTATGGAGTAGAATCCTCAGGCTGTGTGTAGCAACATCAAGACCCAGCCATGAGTTGAAAAGAATTGTCATTACAATAATAAAGTTCAGTGCTCCAATGTGGTTTTACATCAAGATACACCCTTACGTAACACACGGCTCAAGGAACGTATTCCAGTCCCTGCTATATATGAAACACCTGAATGGTGAGGAGGAGACGATAGTGAAGAAGGCTGTCCAGAGAAATGCATACTTCGCCCACACAGATCAACTTCTTCTTGGTATGTGTGCAGATGAGGACATGACTGTTAGAGAAAAAGCTGTCTCAATGATTAGAAAAATTAGAGAGTAGAATCAGCAAAAGGAAGAATGCACTGGCAGATCTGAAGAGGAGGAGGAAGATTCTGATGCTACTCTTGACGAGAATTTGTTAAACTATGCTGATGAGGAGGGTAAAGATGGAGATGGGAATGAGGATGTGCCTCCTGTAGTCAACATGAGAAAGGT
>NW_024730547.1:0-14974 GCF_018991925.1 Homarus americanus
GGAGCAAAGGACGAGACAGCGAAGCGTACTCATTGGTGGAGCTTTAATAACAACAACATGTGGTAACTAGGAGATGTGTGTGTGTGTTGTGAGGTAGTGAAGGACCACAACATCTCACGTTTTGTGTTACACGTCAAAGACTGAACAATGTAAAGCAGCGGCCCTCCCCCCACACCACGCTGCCTGTAGTAACACCACCGTTAATAAAGGACAAAACGGTACAATATGGAGGTGGGGGGTGGCGTGTGGACAAGGCACGAGAGAGCGGCCTTGTTAATATGATGGTCACCAGACACGGCCAACACAAGGTGGCGGGTGTAGCTCTTCCTGCTGAATAAAAACCAAGAGCGAGTTTGACGACGCTACACGAACACCGTCCTCAAGGGGGACATCTTCGACTCCAAGGCTGAAATTCGAGTCCCACTTGAAACGAATAAAATAAAATATATGTGAAGAGAAAATATAAATAGTGTGTTTGACTGTGTGAGGCTGATGGAAGCAACACTAATTATGCTGTATAATGGGTTGTGGTCAGTAAGGTCAGAGTGATTAGTGGCGCGCGCCATCACCACTTCCCGCCTCCTATACACGCCCCTACACCCACCACGCCTCCCTCTTGCCCAACTCAACACGCCCACTTAGCTACCCCTACACGCCCCTTACCCTCCCCCCACCATACACCACGCCCCTTGCTGCCTACCCCTTACGCGCCCCCACCCCTCCACACCACGCCCACCCACTCATCGTACACTAATAAGGTGATAAGATTACCTCATCATGACACTGGTGTGAATCAGCATCAGGAACTCACCTTCCCCTGCATCAAGGTGCCCACCCCCACCCACCCTACCTGGCAGCCACTCACCTGCGTATTATACCACCTGACACGGGAAATCACACACACACGGGATGACACGGTAGAACACAGTGCTTGTAAGGTAAATAGAAGCCAGTCTTAATGGGTCCCAACCTTAAACTATTAGGACTGAGGCCCATTAGTATTGAGAGCCGTCAGGATTGGGACTCATTAAGACTGAGGTCTATTAAGACTGGAACCATTAGGCCTGTGGTATCTTTGGACTGAGGCTCATTAGGACTGAGAACCATTGGAAATGTGACCAATTAGAATTGGGGCCCATTAAAACTGGGACCCAATAGGACTGGGGCCCATTAGGACTAGGGCCCATTAGGACAGGGGTTCATTTGATAAGATGCCCACCTAGTAAAAGTGCAAAAAAGGGCATGCAAGATTATTCTCTCCCCTTCCTACTCCACATATCAAGAAGCGCTCAACACACTGACCCTTTCGACTCTCACTGACCATCACCACGACCACATCTGCAAATTTGCTAAGAAGATTCTACACCATCCTCGACACCGGCTCCTACTACCACCTGAGATCCCTAGCCCGAGAATTGCTGTTTGACACCACAACCGCATCCAGCCCATAAGTGCACGAACTGATCGCTATAAGAACAGCCCAGTCCCAACCATTGTAAAAATTATCAATAACTTGTAATAAACCAGTGTATTCACTCCCAGTAAATACTACTTCTTGCACTGTCACTATGTTGAAATGCACTGTAGTTTGAGCTTTTCCCCATCTAGTTATTATATATCTTATTTGTATCACTTATGTTACTTATATATTATTTGTAATTCGAAACCCATTCCCCAAATATATAACTGTATATTTTCAGCCTTCTGGCTGCCAAGCTCTTTCAATAAACCGTTAATTATTATTATTATTATTATTATTACACTTAATTCTACCAGTTGAATCACAGGTGATGGCCGTCAGCCACGGTAGTTGAACACCAACTCAAAACAAGGGTTCGACTCCCTAATGAGAAAAATGTCCAATAAACAACATTTCAGGTCGAGTTGTTTACATATTGAATGGGGGACGGCCATCTTGTTTCCCTTTTTCACCGGGGGATTCTGCCGGCCGGTGTCACGACATGGCCGCCGGAGCCCATATAGCCCCTTTGTTACTACTGCTGCCGGATACACCTGTGTTGTAACCATAGGTGTATCTGGCACCTATACACACCTGCCTCGAAGTCAGGTGTAACCACCACCTGTACACACCTGTACATCACACACCACAACACCTTCCACACTCCCAACCAAATTTAAAGCAATTATTATATATCTATAGTGTAACTAACTACACATTACAATACACTGAAATAATAAAACAAAAATATATTCAGAATCTAAGAGAAATATAGGAGAATAATCCTTAAATACAAACTCTATAAAACTTAATCTTGGTTACACCGCATTTTTTTCAGTAAGACAATATATATAATTACATTGGGCAGTCCATTACCACAAATTACACTGATAAACGGTACGTAATGGATGCTGAATTACAAGTCTCATAACTAAGTCTGGCTAAAACAGTGGTAGACATTGTTTAGACATAAGCCAGTTGACTGCTGAGGTGAACATTAAACTAGTATGATAAAAATAGCAACCAATGAATTGAAGATTAATTAATGCAAATGTGAAATACCTAAGAGAATAGCAAATAAATGAAATACACCAACGCGATAAATAAATAAGAATGAATGGAAAATTATTGAACAATAAAATGAAAATAAGAAAACGAATAAACAGTAAAATGAAAATAAGTAAGAATAAAAAAAAGAATAACAATTACTACAATAAAACTAAATAAAACAAAATATACAGAAAAGAATAAGAAACACAATAAATAAATAACACAGCAACACAAACAACATCATTTACTGTGTTACTTCACATCAACGTGTCCAACATTTGTCTTGACTCCATTTTCGTGAATATAACACACATCCCGGTAAAAAAACCAACGACAACAATAAATAAATAAACATTAAAATAAATTCAATATATTTTCCCTAAGATTTTTTTTACTACGAAGTCAGGGCAAAAAGTTTGTATACGAATCTTCCTCAACATAATGCGGGGAAGCAGTTCTTTCACCACAGTTATACTCGTAGGTTATACTGTAGTGATCCCCGTGTTCAGAATACAGAGCCACTTATTGACGGTACAGTTACAGCCATTTATTGACGGTACAGTTACAGCCACTTATTGACGGTGCAGTTACAGCCACTTATTGACGGTACAGTTACAGTCCAAACTTCTTGTACACTTGGGGGCGGTTGACAACATGTGAACGCTGCTTGCATTATAAATTGTCAGAATAAAAAACTAAAAAAAAAATCCGATACTAAGAAAAACCTGAGTAAATTAATGTTAAAATATCAATCTACCTTACCTACATCACCTCCTTAAGTAGATGGTATATTATCCAGCATGTCCAGGGAATACCCAAGGAACCGACTCTATTCAGAGATAGTGAAGAAAACAAATTAAGTGAGATAGTAGTGACTAGTAACGATGTTAGTAAGCAAATAGACAAACTAAAGCCTAATAAGTCACCTGGTCCCGATGAGATATTTGCCAGAGTATTAAAGGAATGTAAGGAAGAGCTTAGTATGCCCTTAGGAAAGTTGTTTAACATGTCATTAAAAACAGGTGTAGTACCAGAATTCTGGAGGATAGCGATTGTAATACCGATTTTCAAGAAGGGGGATAGATCACTATCCTCTAACTACCGCCCAATCAGTCTAACATCAATAGTAGGCAAATTACTGGAAGCAATCATTTCAAACTCTATTCGAAATCACCTGGAGAAGCACCGATTGATCAATGATTCCCAGCATGGCTTCACAAGCGGACGTTCTTGCTTAACTAATCTATTAACATTCTTTTCATCAGTTTTCGAATCGGTGGACGAGGGGCACAATTATGATGTGGTTTATCTCGACTTTAGCAATGCCTTCGACAGAGTCCCCCACGAAAGACTAATTAGAAAGGTAGAAGCTCACGGCATCAAAGGTGACATCCTTAAATGGATTAGGGCGTGGTTACAGGACAGGAAACAGCGAGTGAGCATTAACGGCACTAAGTCCCATTGGAGCAACGTCACAAGTGGAGTTCCCCAAGGCTCAGTACTTGGACCACTATTATTTATTATATACATAAACGACATAGATATTGGCATTGACAGCAACATAAGTTAATTTGCTGATGACACTAAAATAGGACGTGTTATCAAATCTGACGAGGACTCGGCAAAACTACAGGAAGATCTAAACAAATTTTTCGAATGGTCTGAAAAATGGCAGATGAAATTCAACGTCTACAAATGTAAAGTACTCAGTATAGGAGATGTAAACAGGGAAACCAGATACCAGATGAACAACGATGCCATAGAGAAATCCGACTGCTGCGAGAGATTTAGGAGTAATGATAAGTAGGAACCTTAAGCCAAGTAAACAATGTGTTTTTGCTCGTAACAAGGCTAATAAAGTACTTGGGTTCATACAAAGGAGTGTTAGTTACAAGACTAGCGAGGCCATCCTAAAACTGTATCTTGCTCTTGTGAGACCACACCTGGATTACACAGTTCAGTTCTGGTCACCGTATTACAGAATGGATATAGAATCCTTGGAAAGAATTCAGAGGAGAATGACAAGACTAATCCCGGGCATTAGGAACCTTGAGTATAGAGACAGGTTAAAGCTTCTTAATTTGCACTCCCTTGAGAGAAGTAGAGCGAGGGGCGACCTGATAGAGGTGTATAAGTGGAAGGCAGGGCTAAACAAAGGTGACATTACAAAGGTACTCAAACTATCCAACCAGGAGCGAACTCGTAACAATGGTTTTAAATTAGACAATTTTAGATTTAGGCGTGAAATAGGTAAACACTGGTTTGGAAACAGAGTAGTGGATGAATGAAACAAGTTACCAAATATCATCATTAACTCGAATACGCTGAATTGCTTCAAACATAGGTTGGATGCTCATATGAGCAATAGGGGTTGGGTGTAAACGGGACTGCCAAGTATGGGCCAATAGGCCCGCTGCAGTTTCCTCCATTCTTATGTTCTTATGTTCTTATGTATTGTCTAAAATAATACAGTATAATTGGTTATTTTACTTCAATTATGACCTTGTGTGATAATAGGACATAGTACCATAATAAACCTTTTCTCGAACTGTTAAATAACTCAACAAAAATAATAATAATCCATTCTAAACAACGGATTATCAGACGTAGATGTCATAATTCAGCTCATCATAATTATCCATACACTCTCATGTATAAATTCCACCGTCAAAATTTGTATTGTCGGAAGAAGTTTTACTGTCTGAATGTCTGTCTAATTCTACAAAACTCTCCGTTAGTATCCGTCTATTTCCTCTGTTACCTCATCACTTAAGAGTATTACAAAATATTACCACTGACTGTAACACCTGATGTGCAATGTGCATACTCATATTTATAATCCTGTGTATTTTGTAACTGAAAGAAAATACAGGTACAGGAATATTTAGTTACTCTTGCGGTATACAAAATCATACATCTATCTATCTATCTATCTACTGCATCTATCTATCTATCTATCTATCTACTGTATTTATCTATTTATATCAATTTTATTAACTCACCTGTACCATTAATCATCAGTATATTTATCTTAATCTTCTTCCCATTTTGATTTATTCCTCTTAACAATGTATGTATCTACACCCACAAACATACCTACTATCCACTCTCAAACACCCACAAACAAACCTACTATCCACTCCCTATACCCACAAACATACCTACTATCCACGCCCTACACCCACAAACATGCCTACTATCCACGCTCTACACCCACAAACATACCTACTATCCACGTTCTACACCCACAAACACACCTACTATCCACGCCCCACACCCACAAACAAACCTACTATCCACGCCCCACACCCAAAACAAACCTACTATCCACGCCCCACACCCACAAACAAACCTACTATCCACGCCCTACACCCACATACAAACCTACTATCCATGCCCCACACCCACAAACAAACCTACTATCCACCCTACACCTAAACAAACCTACTATCACGCCCCTAACAAGAGCAAACCTACTATCCCGCCCTACACAAACAAACCCAACTATCACGACCTACACCACAAACAAACCTACTATCCGCCCTACACCCACAAACAAACCTACTATCCGCTACACCCTAAACAAACCTACTAACTCCACACCCTACACCCACAAGCAAGCCTACTATCCACGCCCTACACCCCACACAAACAAACCTACTATCACGCCCCTACATACACAAACAAACTTACTATCCGCTACACCCACAAACAAACCTTTTATCCATGCCTATACAAACAAACCAACTATCACGCCCTACACCTAAACAAACTACTATCACGCCCTACACCTGAAACAAACCTACTATCCACGCCCCTACACCCACAAACACACCTGCTATCACGCCTACACCCCAAACAAACCCACTATCCACGCCCTACACCTGAAACAAACCTACTATCACTCCTTACACCCACAAACAAACCTACTATCCACGCCCTACACCCACAAACAAACCTACTATCCACGCCCTACACCCACAAACAAACCTACTATCCACGCTCTACACCCACAAACAAACCTACTATCCACGCTCTACACCCACAAACAAATCTACTATCCACGCCCTACACCCACAAACAAACCTACTATCCACTCCCTACACCCACAAACAAACCTACTATCCACGCCCCACACCCATAAACAAACCTACTATCCACGCCCTACACCCACAAAGAAACCTACTATCCACTCCCTACACCCACAAACAAACCTACCATCCATGCCCCACACCCACAAACAAACCTACTATCCACCCCTACACAAACAAACCTACCTCCAAGCCTACACACAAACAAACCTACTATCCACTTACACCCATAAACAAACCTACTATCCATACCACCACAAAAACCTACTATCCACACTCCCTACACCTAAAACAAACCTACCATCCCATGCCCCCACACCCACAAACAAACCTGCTATCCCACATACACCCACAAACAAACCTACTATCACGCCCTACACCTGACAAACCAACTATCACACCTGCGCAGCAAACAAACCTACTATCCCGCCCTACTTACAAATGACCTACTATCACACTTACACCCACAAACAAACCTACTATCCACGCCCTACACCCACAAACAAACCTACTATCCATGCCCCACACCCACAAACAAACCTACTATCCACGCCCTACACCCACAAACAAACCTACTATCCACGCCCTACACCCACAAACAAACCTACTATCCACGCCCTACACCCACAAACAAACCTACTATCCACGCCCTACACCCACAAACAAACCTACTATCCACGTTCTACACCCACAAACACACACTACCCACCACCTACACCCACAATAGAGTAAAGGAGGAATACAGAGTGTACTTACTCAGGGTAGCCATACCACTCTGGGTGGTTGATCCTTAGTGCAGCAGGAAAGAGAAAAAATATAAGTGGGTCATTCTATTCCTCGTGTGATGGATGGAAGGATGGATGGATGGATGGATGGATGGATGGATGGGAGACTGAATGGGAGGATAGATGGGTAGATGGGTGACTGAATGGGATGAGAGATGGGTAGGTGGGTGAATCGGTGGATGGATAAACAGCTAACTGGATGAATGGACATATGGACTTGGATGGCATATTTGGATGTAAAACCCTACGATATGAAGAACATTTTGGACGTATAAACCCATGACAATTAACACCATTTTGGACTTACATCACAGGAAACAGGTAAAACATTTCTGTGATCGTCCTTCAATAATTCCATACGCCAACCTTACCTGCATTTATCTCAATTGCAGTATAAAATTTTAGTGTTAATTTCAGCATCGGAATCAATCAATCAATCTCTCTCTCTCTCTCTCTCTCTCTCTCTCTCTCTCTCTCTCTCTCTCTCTCTCTCTCTCTCTCTCTCTCTCTCTCAAGATGGAAAATTTCATGACGTAAAATCCGATGAAAACTCGACCCTGTTTATACGTGTTGCTTCGAGGTTTTGTTTTCACGTTAACCTCATGTTTCGTTTCGATAAATGACACATATCACAGGAGGTGAACTACAAACTGAACTTTGACCTGACACCAACGACCGACCGACGGAAGATGGGGCTTCGGGTTTAGTCGTATCCCATTTGAGAGTTTTATGAATGTGAAGCCCCGAATTAGTCAACAAACCCTACAGCTCAATTTGGATTCGAACTTGTGCATCTTGTTCTTGAATCAGAACCTTATCTCACACACATATATAGGGGTTAGGTTAGGTTGGGTTGGGTTAGGTTGGGTTAGGTTGGGTTGGGTTAGGTTAGATTGGGTTAGGTTAGGTGAGCCGTGTCCATCACAACCAGACAATTATCCCCGTCCACCAGATCTTCCCTTTAACAAATCAGGCCGCACCTCGATTATGCGGTTCAGTTCTGGTGCCCCTATTATAGAATGGATATAAATTCACTAGAGTCGGTGCAGCGAAGAATGACAAAAATGATTCCGGGACTTAGAAACCTTCCATATCAGGATTGGTTTCAGAAACTTAACTTGCATTCCCTAGAAAGACGAAGAGTGCGGGGAGATATGATAGAAGTATTTAAGTGGGTGAAAGGAATCAATAAAGGGGATATAGATAAAGTTCTTATAATATCCGAGCAGGATAGGACTCGGAGCAACGGATTCAAGTTGGATAAGTTTAGGTTTAGGAGGGAGATAGGAAGAAACTGGTTCACAAATAGGGTGGTGGACGAGTGGAACAAGCTTAGCAACTTTGTAGTAAGTGCAGGAACTCTGGAAAGTTTCAAAAAGAGGCTAGATAGATTCATGGATGATAGAGAGTGGTAGTAACTCTCGACAGGAGCTGTCATGCACAGGCCAACCGGCCTATTGCAGACTCCTTATTTTCTTATGTTCTTATGTTCTTAAATCCTCAACATAAAAGACAAATTCACCACCATGTGTTAAAATCTTACTACACTACATTACCGTCACCACTATACCAAACCTGTGTAATATTAACACACTAATACACTATTAAGACATCACCAAATCCATCAATAAACAGTACATCTTCCTTTACACTTGATTAGAAAGAAAAACAGGAAAATATGCCCAGAATCTCAATTTCATTCACTAACATTACGAAAAATTACAAGAGTTAAGAGTCAAAGCAAGATATGTGCTGTACGCAATGTTGATGTTATTTTGTTCGCCATCATTGTGTCCTAAAGTTAATCTGTTTTGTGAAGTATATCCTCGGACTTGGGAACAAATCATCATGTGTACCTTTGAGTATTAAGGTCTTGATCCATTTCCTTGATGTCTACCTTTTGGAACAGGTAACACCACCACAATTGTTTTAACCAAGACGAAAACGGACGAAAAAAAAGCTTCTACAAATATCAAGTATTAATTTTCTCTCTTTACAGGATCTAATACTCTTGGAAATGTGTTTAAATTAATCTGATTTGTTTTCATTTATTGTCGATCCTTCATAAGAGGACTCGTGGATCCCCCGAGCCTAGCCGGCCATTTTGTTTACATTTTTCGGTCGCTCTAAAATACCATTAAAACAATATTGAGTATAAACGTTTGGCTCAACTGATGATCTCAAACATGTCCCAACATTTTTTGCCTCAACTCCACATTCTGTAACTCATTTAGGTAGATGTCCCTCACTACACATACACTGGACTATGTGTAATGTTGCAGCTAATGTGTTATCAAGATATTGCACATTATAAGTTCATGTGTGGTCATTATTATATCAAACGGAGGAATTTTAAAGAGCTATTACACCACCTGTATCATTAGTTGTCGCCAGGTGAAGGAATGTTTAGGTAGATTATACTTTATTTACTGTAATTAAAGTTTCAATACCTAAGACGTTCCACTATAAGAGTCTTTCAACCTCAGGTAAGGTCTTAAGACTTTCTACTCTAGGTCTTACACCCTGGAGTAGCTGTATCGTCCACATAGGTAATTACTCCACAAGGAACTACAAGTTACACCTTGATGTAATACTTCATTTACTGCCAAACTTTATAGGGAAATATTTTTCACAAAGAATTTCAAGTTACAATTTCACATAATAAGTCACATTACAAACGTTCCTTCGGCTTACAGTTAAACTTTGCAATGTCAAGATATTTTTTTCACTGCAGAGGAAAGTATCCGTCATCATCATCATCACCATACACACACACACACACACACACACACACACACGCGCGCGCGCGCGCAAAGACAAAACTCCTGTATCCAGATTCTTAAAAGTTTTTAAATTAAATTCTTCCCTAAAATTAAACAGACAATACATCTATTAATCATAGAGTATGTGAACAATATCGACGCCATATTGGTTACCATCTTTGAGTCATATAATTAGTTAGCTACATAGTGTTAATTATTTAGTTAAATAGGAAAAATAATCTACTAGCGTGTGTTGTGACCAAAATAAATCAACATTGTATTTACTTTCTCCTCCAGGGGGCACTAAGTCTAGAAAAATGACACAATTGACATCTACATAAAGTGACTGACCAAGGGTAGATATTGGCTACCTTTTGTGTTACTTTGAGGTCGTAAGAACACACAGAGCTGCTCTTAAGGATGTTTACCACAATACACCTCAACCAGTTTCTCATTCACAAAGTCAAACAATAAATCTGGTTCAAAAGATACACCGTAAATGTTATTAGAATACAATAATCAATTACTGTATTATTGCATTGAGGCGAATAGTCTTATGGTGTTAAGATGTGTTCTTAAGCCACGAAGGTAAACAAAAGGTATTCAATATCTGCCTTGGTTGACGATGATCTGTAGACGTTAGCAAGTCCTCCTCCTCCTGCTCTCGAGTAGGGTAAAGAAGGCCTCACCTGACCAAAATTGTTAATTAAGATAGATTACATGAAGATTAACCCTCCCAGCTTATTTCAACTAATGATTAACCTAACGCTACATGGGAAGTTAAGTTAGGTTAGATTAAGTTAGGTTAGGGTAGGGTAGGGTAGGGTAGGGTAGGGTAGGGTAGGGTAGGGTAGGGTAGGGTAGGTCAGGTCAGGTCAGGTCAGGTCAGGTCAGGTCAGGTCAGGCAGTGCCAGTGTAGTTAATCTTGAGGTTAAATAAACTAGATGCTAATCTTCACATGAGCCACTAAGACACTTTGACGGAGGCGGTTACGTACAACAGGAAAGCTCTGATAACATATAATGTACAGTATATACCGTTTAAGTTGCGTCAGCAGCTCTATACACCACTTATTGACCTACTCATTCACTGCCGTAGAAATATTTACTTCTAACAGGTTTCTATATGGTTCCCAGTCATTATAATACGACCTTGTAAAATCAAATGATCTAAATTAAACTAAACTTATCCAAATTAAACTTATTAGCTAACATATCCTTCTAAAACACGATATATGTAAATCAAAAGTTCTAAATTCAACTTAACTTATCGTAATATAACTATTATAACTAAACCATTTTAATTAAACCTAACCTAAACACCTCAAGTGCCACAAACAGAAGGAAAAAACACCTTTAATATTATCGTGTAAGAAGCCCCTGTAACCCACTAACTCAAGGTAATGCATCTATATCAATCTACCTGCGTCGGAAGCTCTATACGTGACTATGATCGTTACCCACTGCTGGAGAACATTTGTACTTCTATAATTACCCCTGGAGAAGCAATGCACCAATTTACGATTTATTTATTTTATTTTTCATTTATTTTTTATTCTTGGTCCATACTGTAAACACCGCCCGCTTGTGAGTCCCGTCAGCCATTTTGTTCTAACTTTCGGGGATTCTAAAATAAACTATAAATAAATAAATAAATAAATAAATAAATAAAACAAGCATCTTTTGTTTTTCTAACCCATGAGCTGTGAGTCTTCATTATATACTTCAACATTACTGTAAACTAAGGCTAGAGCAAATATTGCTCGTGTTCATCGGCGATCTTCAAGTAAGCCTGTGAGTGTTTGAATGGTGGGTGGCCGGAGTTGCCAAGTGTCAGTGCCAGTGTGTCGATAGGCCTACCCTAGCTAGGGTGGCATCGCGACTCTCGCCCCTATGGGGCCAAGTGCCTCAAGTAACGGCCACTCCATGTAGTGTCGGCTGACCCAGTGAGTATATATAACTAATGTTACATCAGCGAGACCATAGAAATGGTGGCTATCTCTACCAAAGTGCCATAATCAAGTGTTAGGTGTGACAATTCTTGCCCCCAGTGGATTATTCTCATGTGTGGATTATCGCCCACATGGGGGGTGCCCGACACAACCACACGCGCGCGTATGCCCTTACTACTTGGACACTGAAGGCCAAGCTGTCACCCCTGTGCCTCATACGCATAAGATCTAGTTCCTTCGTCCGTATGGGCCCAATAGCAGAGGTCGGAGGCGGAAATATCTGTCGCCCAAGGTGCTGGTCACTATGCCTGGCAACAGTCTTTGCTGCGTCTGTGCTGGCCCGAACCAAAACTGCATGTGTGGATTGCGGAAGCTGGAGCCAGTGTCAGGACACGTGGCAGGGAGCCGACACAGGCGGCCTGGTGCCGCCTCAGTGGAAAGGCATGTCGATGGAAAATGCAGGCGTATGGGTCAAAGAAACCTACTCAGAAATTGTCAAGTGGTCGCCCGCTAACTTATTTGAACCACCCAAGTGTGCGGCCACCAAAGAAATGATTCGGGAGATGACTTTCTTCATGACTGATTACACTCAGGACCGCTTCCTCGCCCCCCTAGCTCTTCAAATACTGGCAATAATACCACATCTTTTTTGTCAGAGGACACACACAAAGGCTAAGCACAAAGAAAATGTGGCAGCAATGAAGAGAAGATCGACAATGTGGCGGACTGGGGCCCTAGATGATCTCCTATGTGAAGCAAGAACACTGCAGGAGAGACTAAAATCTACAGGTGACGGAAAGCAAAACACCGATGACGTGGCAAGAAAATTTGGAAACAAAATGCGTGTGGGAAAAGTGTCTCTCGCGGTAAGATCTCTAACACATGAATCCTCCGGTGGAGTGATGCCAATAAACAGTGCGACATTAAAACTATTGAAAGAGAAACATCCCCCTGCAAGTGAAGATGAAGGCATCAGGTTCCAGGGTGACTATATCCCACCAAATGTTGTCCTGTTCGAGAAAATAACAGGAGAGATGGTGTGGAAAAAGGCACTGAAGACTCGAGGAGGAGCCGGCCCTTCAGGTCTGGATGCAAACGGTTGGAGAGTCATCCTCAGCACTAACAAGTTTGGCCCTGTAGCAAGTGAACTCTGCACTGCCATTGCCACCCTTGCAAGAAAGCTTGCATCCTCTTGCTGCCATCACCTCCAGGCTCTGACGGCCTGCCGTCTTATTCCTCTGGAAAAGAATCCAGGATGTAGACCTATAGGGGTGGGGGAAGTGCTGAGGCGGATCATCGGAAAGTGTATAATGGAGGTGGTAAAGGATGATGTCAGGGCAGCAGCAGGAACCTACAAGTGTGTGCTGGCCACCAGGCTGGTGGGGAGGCGGCCATTCACGCCATGAGATTGATATTTGAGCAGCGTGATTGTGAGGCCGTTCTTCTGGTGGATGCTTCAAACGCATTCAACATACTTAACCGCAAGGCTGCACTGCACAACATCAAGATCAAGTGTCCTAGCTTTGCGATGTATGTTGAAAATTCGTATAGGAATCCTTCAGACCTCTACATAGTAAACAACAAGGCTCTACGAGGTGATACCATCCTACAGTCGACTGAGGGAACAACACAGGGGGACCCCGTTGCAATGGCAATGTATGCAATAGGCCTATCAGTGCTCCAACAAGAAATAAAGTATAAAACAACTGGGGTCAAACAAGTGGCATATGCTGATGACCTCACAGGAGCAGGAAAAGTGGAGGACATCAAAAAGTGGTGGGACCTGGTAACATCGCGAGGTCCACATATAGGGTACCACCCTAACGCCAGCAAATCCTTCCTCATCGTGAAGCCAGATCATTATGATCGGGCTGTGGAGGTTTTCGGCGAAAGTGAGGTAAAAATAACTAAGGACGGCCAAAGACATCTAGGTGCAGTAATTGGCACTACGGACTTCAAGACCCAGTACGTAGGGGGAAAAGTGAATGAGTGGGTTAGCGAAATCCATGCTCTATCGGAGATTGCTAACACAGAGCCACATGCGGCCTTTGCAGCATTCACACATGGAGTCAAGCATCGTTGGAACTACCTGATGCGTACCATCCCTGAGATCCGACCCCTCCTCCACCCTTTGGAATAAGCAATCAGTGCCAAGTTCATTCCCAAACTGGTAAAACACCACGACTTAACCCTAGTAGAAAGAACACTTCTTGCACTTCCACCAAGACTGGGAGGGATGGGACTAACTAATCCAGAGGAGATTGCTGACTCTGAACATCAAAATTCACTTAAGCTCACGGCAGCCCTCACTGACCACATAATGGCCCAGAATGCAACAGGGGAAGGGGACACCAGCGAAGTTAATAAGATCCGTAGGTCCATTACAACAGATCGGCAGCACTGCCAAAATGACATGTTGCAGCAACTATTGCTGCTGGTTCCAGAAAATTTGACAAAAAAGTAGCTATAGCGCAGGAGGTGGGCGCCTCGAACTGGTTAACTACGTTACCGATAAGGGCAAATGGTTTCAACCTTAACAAACAAGAATTTACAGATGCCATTGCTCTAAGGTACGGTTGGCCAGTAGATGGTTTGCCCTCCCAATGCGTGTGTGGCTATTCCTATGCTGGCGATCACGCCATGGTTTGCAAGAAGGGGGGCTTCATATGCATGAGGCATGACGAGGTAAGGGATCTCACAGCAAATATGTTGAAGGAAATCTGCCGGGACGTCATGGTAGAACCGACCCTCCTTCCACTGGATGGCGAGATCTTCCAACACAGGACTTCAAACACATCTAACGAAGCCCGTGTGGACGTCGGTGCTCGAGGATTCTGGACGCGGGGACAGCGAGCTTTCTTCGACATCAGGATTTT
>NW_024730548.1:0-11650 GCF_018991925.1 Homarus americanus
GGGGTAGGAGTAAGGGGTGGGAGCAAGGGGTACGAGTAAGAGGGTGGAAGCAAGGGGTGGAAGCAAGGGGTGGGAGTAAGGGGTATGAGTAAGTGGTAGGAGTAAGTGGTAGGAGTAAGGGGTAGAAGTAAGGGGTAGAAGTAAGGGGTAGGAGTAAGGGGTAGAAGTAAGGGGTAGAAGGAAGGGGTGGGAGCAAGGGGTGGGAATAAGGGGTGGGAATGAGGGGTGGGATTAAGGGGTGGTAGTAAGGGGTAGGAGTAAGGGGTAGGAGTGACGAGTAAGAATGTGGGACAAGAGGGAGGGGTAGCAGTGGGGGGTAGGGTTAGGTTACAAACTTCTATTTACTTCATCATCTGTATCCTGCTGGTGATCTTCTCTCTTTAAACAATTTGTAAAATAAATAAATAAATGGTCAGGTGTAAATGGTAAGAATTTAACAGAGTAATACTGAGGTATTACAAGAAAGAACTAAAAACTGTCCACTTAGATATAAACTTTTAATTCAACTCTGTAATAAAAATAATTGCAATAATGAATCTAAACAAGAAATGAACTGGGTGAAAAAAATCTACAAAATACTAAAAATATAAAAAAAGAAGAATTACAGTAAAACCTGAATCATTGTAATAAACATTATTAAACTTTTCGTTGTTATGACCTAAAACAAACAAGGAAGACTCGTCTAGATTTTCGCTCTGTGAATTAACTCCTTGGATCGCTTTTGGGCAAGAGGGGAGTTACTCCGACTTATTCCGTGAAAATATTCCCAACTGTCCATAGAATCCGTTACAGTTTCCTTTATAGTAAGTGACTCACAAATGATTAATATTCCCATTCACCAATACTTTATTATATCAGAGAACAGTGCAGAGATAAGCTGGCCAATGAGCGATGGTCAAAGATAATACAGATTTAATACTGGATTGATAAGTACAGCTATAGTGATTTGTTTCATGTTACAGTAATAATAAACTTTATCAAATGTTATAACTACCAAAGTGTTATTTTCGTGATCGATACCCTGCTGCCAGGATTATAACATAGTTTAAAAGTTCAGTAAAAATATCATGCAGATTAAAACCTAACCTAGTGTATCGTAACCTAACTTAGCCTTTCCTAAGCTAACTTAGACTATCCTAAACTAGCCTAACCTATCCTAATCACACCAAACCTAACCTATCCTAAATTTATATATCATCAACAGATTTATAGATATGTTGGAGAAATAATTATCAAAAGTTTGTTGTCTCTGCAAATGTATTTTTAAAAAAAGAAAATGAAATTAAAACTTTCTAGAGAACTCAATTGTGTCATGAGCGTTGCGGCTTGGTTAGGTTAGGTAACATTAGGTTAGGTTAGATAAGGTAAGGTAAGATTAGGTAAGGTGAGGTAGTGTTAGGGTTAAATACATTTTACTAATTTTGCATCAAAATAATCACGACTGAAGGTATCGGATAAAAAACCTCTGAATATAATTCTTTTTCTGAGAAAAAAATTTCTTTACCACTTATTTTTTGCCCCACTTTTTTTATTAAGTTTGATGAACTTAGATTAGGTTAGGTATTATTTAACTCTGAGTCATGGGTACTTATTGGATACTTGGCAGAATAACTTGTTATAACTTGGTCCTAACAAAGGCGGAGTCTAAGCAAAAATGTTCACTTGACCTCATATTTGGATTTCATTACTGAAGGATATTTACAGCTATACCACATTAATAAGGTCTATCTGCAAGTTTATTCAGTCATAAAAAAAAATATACCCTAAATGTGGACAATAAAAATCTTCTATTTTGGTACAAATTACTTGAAAAGTTGTAAGAAGACAAAAGCTGCATCTCTTCCATAAAGCGAGAAATAGAACAGCCAAGCCTCTTCTTGTCGTAAAAAAAAACTAATATTGTATTTTAGTATGTTGATGTACAAAACATTTTCTTCATTATTCTATGATAAAACAAGTCTAACAAGCATTATTAAAACATATATTATTAATTTTTTTTCATGCAATCCGGAAATAGCGACTACTATATCCAGGTTGATCGTGTTGAGGTCCTGTAAGTTACAGGCTAGATTACGAGCTCACTTACGGAGTTCGATGCCAAATATTTGTTTTGAGAATCCCGATCGGAGACTGTAAGTCCAGTTACTTGGTAAACAAGTAGATACAGTGAAATAAACTGCTGTACCTAAATATTATGTAACTCAAAATATATTCCCAAAACAGCACGTTTACAGATGAAAATAAAAAAAAGCATAAATAATACAAACAAAATCAATTAATATGTTTTTTATTACAGTATTTTTAAATATCAGAAGCGTAGGTTCAGCGCTTCTTTTGTGTCTTTTTCCCGGTGAAGATGTAGTCTCCCCATGGCAGGTACTGGTCCTTTTGTACACGGCAGAAAGTGGTAGTTTCCTTCTTCTTCTTGTTGTTTTGGGTCTTGTTGTTTTGGGTCTTAGTGTGTTTTGTGGTCTGCAGTTTGTTAGATCGGGGGCCCTTCTCCTTCATCTGGCAAGGCTTCACCTCCACCTTAGTCACCTTCGATACAGTGCGTCGGAACACCATTGTGATGTACTGACACTAACAGCTCTCTCACTGAGGTCAAATCAAAATTTGACCATACAGAAAGAATTACGGTTTAATAAGGTTGGAATTTAAAGAAATTGACAACAAAATAAAGCTCTGTTTATCACTATAGTAAAGAGGGATGGTGTTTGTAAAGATGATGGATGGTGTTATAATATGTAGTGATGATGGATGGTGTTATATGTAGTGATGAAGGATGGCGTTATATTGTAGTAATGCTGGATGGTGTTATATGTAGTGATGATAAGAGGGTAATATATGTAGTGATGATGGATGGTGTTATATATATATATTGATGATGCATGATGTTATATGTAGTGATGATGGATGGTGTTATATATATATATTGATGATGCATGATGTTATATGTAGTGATGATGGTTGGTGTTATATGTAGTGATGCTGGATGGTGTTATATGTAGTGATGATGGATAGAGGTATATGTAGTGATGATGGATGATGTTATATGTAGTGATGATGGGTGGTGTTATATGTAGTGATGTTGGATGGTGTTATATGTAGTGATGATGGATGATATTATATGTAGTGATGATAGGATGGTTCTATATGTAGTGATGATGGATGGTGTTATATGTAGTGATGATGGATGATGTTATATGTAGTGATGATAGGTTGGTTTTATATGTAGTGATGATGGATGGTGTTATATGTAGTGATGATGGATGGAGTTATATGTAGTGATAATGGATGATGTTATATGTAGTGATGATGGTTGGTGTTATATGTAATGATGTCGGATGGTGTTATATGTCGTGATGGATGGTTCTATATGTATTGATGGTGGATGGTGTCATATGTAGTGATGATGGATCGTGTTATATGTAGTGATGATGGATAGTATTATATGTAGTGATGATGATGGATGGTGTTATAAGTAGTGATGATGGATGTTATATGTAGTGATGAAGGATGGTGTTAGTGAAGATTGTGAAGTGAGATGTAGTGAAGATTGTGAAGTGAGATGTAGTGAAGATTGTGAAGTCAGATGTGGTGAAGATTGTGAAGTGAGATGAAGTGAAGATTGTGAAGTGAGATGTAGTGAAGATTGTGAAGTGAGATGTAATGAAGATTGTGAAGTGAGATGTAGTGAAGATTGTGAAGTGAGATGTAGTGAAGATTGTAAAGTGAGATGTAGTGAAGATTGTGAAGTGAGATGTAGTGAAGATTGTGAAGTGAGATGTAGTGAAGATTGTGAAGTGAGATGTAGTGAAGATTGTGAGTGAGATGTAGTGAAGTGTGAAGATGTGTGAAGATGTGGTAGATGTGGTGAAGTGAGATGTGGTGAAGATTGTGAAGTGAGATATGAAGTGATTGTGATTGTGAAGTGAGATGGTGAAGTTGTGAAGTGAGATGTGTGAAGTGTGAAGTGAGATGTGAAGTGAAGTAGTTGTGTGAGATGTAGTGAAGATTGTGTAGTGAGATGTAGTGAAGATTGTGAAGTGAGAGTAGTGAAGATTGTGAAGTGAGATGTAGTGAAGATTGTGAAGTGAGATGTAGTGAAGATTATGAAGTGAGATGTAGTGAAGATTGTGAAGTGAGATGTAGTGAAGATTGTGAAGTGAGATGTAGTGAAGATTGTGAGTGAGTGTAGTGATGTGAAGTGAGATGTAGTAAAGATTGTGAAGTGAGATGTAGTGAAGATTGTGAAGTGAGATGTAGTGAAGATTGTGAAGTGAGATGTAGTGAAGATTGTGAAGTGAGATGTAGTGAAGATTGTGAAGTGAGATCTAGTGAAGATTGTGAAGTGAGATGTAGTGAAGTTTGTGAAGTGGGATGTAGTGAAGATTGTGAAGTGAGATGTAGTGAAGATTGTGAAGTGGGATGTAGTGAAGATTGTGAAGTGAGATGTAGTGAAGATTGTGAAGTGAGATGTAATGAAGATTGTGAAGTGAAATGTAGTGAAGATTGTGAAGTGAGATGTAGTGAAGATTGTGAAGTGAGATGTAGTGAAGATTGTGAAGTGAGATGTAGTGAAGATTGTGAATTGAGAAGTAGTGAAGATTGTGAAGTGGGATGTAGTGAAGATTGTGAAGTGAGATGTAGTGAAGATTGTGAAGTGAGATGTAGTGAAGATTGTGAAGTGAGATGTAGTGAAGATTGTGAAGTGAGATGTAGTGAAGATTGTGAAGTGAGATGTAGTGAAGATTGTGAAGTGAGATGTGGTAAAGATTGTGAAGTGAGATGTGGTGAAGATTGTGAAGTGAGATTTGGTGAAGATTGTGAAGTGAGATGTGGTGAAGATTGTGAAGTGAGATATGGTGAAGATTGTGAAGTGAGATGTAGTGAAGATGTGAAGTGAGATGTAGTGAAGATTGTGAAGTGAGATGTAGTGAAGGTTGTGAAGTGAGATGTAGTGAAGATTGTGTAGTGAGATGTAGTGAAGATTGTGAAGTGAGATGTAGTGAAGATTGTGAAGTGAGATGTAGTGAAGATTGTGAAGTGAGATGTAGTGAAGATTGTGAAGTGAAATGTAGTGAAGATTGTGAGGTGAGATGTAGTGAAGATTGTGAGGTGAACATAAGAACATAAGAACATAAGAAAGTGGGATACTGCAGGAGGCCGACTGGCCCAGACAGGGCAGATCCCTTTCACACCCATCCCAGCACTTCCATGTGCCTATCCAACTTCGTCTTGAAGCTCCCTAGCGTCCCCGATCCTACTATAGCACTCGGTAGCCTATTCCACATATCCACAACTCTATTACCAAACCAGTGCTTGCCTATATCCTTTCGTTATTACTGAGCTTCAGAACATCTTCCATTTTACCCTTGTTAATCCCACTTACCCACTTGTACACCTCTATCATATCTCCCCTAACTCTACATCTCTAATGAATAACAAGCCTAAGCTTTTCAGTCTTTCTTCATATGGAAGGTTTCTAATATGGATCATTTTTGTCATTCTTCTTTGTACTCTCTCCAAAAGAATCTATGTCATTCGCAATAAGGACCACCCAGAGACTGAACCGCATAATCCATGTGTGGCCTCACTAATGCTAGGTAAAGTTTCAAGATAACGTCAGCAGTTCTGTTACTCACAGACCTAGATATGAACCCAAGAATCCTGTTTGCCTTATTGCGAACGCTAATACATTGTTTTCTAGGTTTCAAGTCGTTGCTAACAAATACACCTTGATTTTTTTCACAAACTGAGTTTTCTATTTCCGTGTTACCTAGTTTATACTTAACGTTTGTATTCGTCTTCCCTATCTGTAGTACCTTGCATTTATCACTATTAAAATTCATTTGCCAGTCTACTGACCACTCATGTAAGGTATCTAGATCTCTTTGAAGGTGTTCAAAGTCACTGTCTGAATTTATCACTCTCCCCATTTTGGTATCATCTGCAAATTTACTAATCCTACTAGTTATGCCTAAATCAAGATCATTAATGAATATAACAAACAGCAGAGGGCCTAATACAGATCCCTGGGGAACTCCGCTTTTGACCACACCCCAGTCTGACTTTAATCGTATGCTGACTCTTTTGTTTCCTACCAGTTAACCATGACCTAATCCATTTTAATACACTGATCACCTATTCCATGTGCTTCTACCTTCATATCAATCTCTCAAGGGGACTCTATCGAATGCTTTACTGAAATCTAAATAAATTATATCATATGACTTATCATTATCTACCGCTTCAAATACTTCTGACTAATAAATTTGGTAGAGACAGAAGCGTCCCTGGGTGAACCCGTGCTGAGAAGAATGAATTAAGTTCGAATGTTCAGGTGGCTTCTACGATTTTTTGTAGCAATAATTATTTCCTAGCAACTTGCCTATGATTAGCGTGAAGAGACTAATGGGACGGTAATTTGATGCTATTGATTTATCACCCTTTTTAATCCAGACTACATTGCAAGTTCCAAGCTTCTGGCAAACCTGATTCTTCGGCTTATTAAATAAAACTGCTAATGGATTACTCAACTCATCTCTACATTCTTTTAATATTCTAGCATATACCTCGTCTGGACCAAGGCGATTTATGAGAGCTTCAGTTTGTTAATTACTTTAAGCCACTGTCGTTACTAGTAATATTGATATTCATCAACATATTTTCTATACTGTCGTTATATACCTTATGAACTTCTGGAAACTGTGCTAGGTTTTCATTTGTGAATACGGAGCGAAAATGACTATTTAACGTACTACACATTTCTAACTCAGCATCAGTCATTTCTCCTGTCGTAGTTTTAAGGGGACCTATTGTATCTCTAACCTTTGATTTATACAGTTGATAAAAAGCTTTGGGGGTATATTTCGATTCGTTTGCTACCTTGATTTCATAATTTCTCTTTGCTTTCCTAATTTCTGTTTATACCTGTCTTGTTAGGTTCTGATAGTAACCAAGTAAGTGATTTTCGCCTTTCTTAACTTTTCTATATACTCCTTTCTTTTTCCCTAGAAGATCTAAGAGTCTATTATTCATCCATTTTGGTTGGTTCCATATCGATCTGAATTTTCTTTTAGGGATGTGTTTATTTTGGGCATTATTGATTGTCGCAATAAATTGTTCATAAGTAGCTGCTAAATTAAATTCGGGGTTATCCCGTCCTAAGTTGACAGTTTCCGGAGGTGTGGGGGGGATTAATCTTTTGACCATAGGGTCATCCCTTAGGTCTCTCCTTATGCTACCGTAATTAGTATTCCTAAAATCCGGGATCAAGGCCGAATTTTCCTTCTTCCTGCCATCCCATATTATGTTAAATATATGGCTTTATGATCACTGTTTCCTAGTTCGTCTCCAATCCCAACATCTTTTACTAGATTTTCATTATTACTGAGAACTAAATCGAGGATATTATTTCCTCTAATGGGCAAGTTTATAAATTTATATATAAAACTATCCTGTACTACTTCTATAAAATCTTCAGATTCATTATCGCTAAGTTGATTTTTCCAATCTATGCCTGAAAAGTTGAAATCGCCTAGAATACATACATTGTTTCTATCAGATGCCTTCTTTATTTCCTCCCATAGCAATTTACCATCGTTCCTACTCAGATTAGGTAGTCTATATATAACACCAATGACTACGGATTCACTGCCCTCACCAATCTCTACCCAAATACTTTCATTGTCGCTATTTGTTTTAATGTTTGATTTATTGCAGCCTTTTAATGACACCCTGATATACACTGCTACACCGCCACCTCTCCTTCCTACTCTGTCAAATTTAAATAGGTTATATCCTGGAATATGAAATTCTGCTAAAAAATGCTTGCTGTTTGAATTTATCCATGTTTCCGTTATTGCAATTATATCTATGTTCTCTTTACTAACAATGGCCCTGAGCTGGTCCATTTTGTTACACAGGCTTCTACTAATAGTATAATAAACACTCAATATATTTCTTCCGTTTCTATCTGTTTTACATTTATTACTTTGATGTTTGTTATTATGACTAACTATTTTTTCAGCATTATCTACTTCTGTTTCACTACTTCCCAGGACCTGCTTGTTTTTTGACTCCCATTTTCCCCGACCCCTCTCTACTGGCGAAACCCCCCCTTCGGAGTGACAATTTCACGCTCCAGGGATGCAGACAACGTCTTTACCCCCTCACGAGACAAGTGTACTCCGTCGTGACAGTACAGGTAGTCGTTGCCATAAAATCGTTGCCCGTCATCAATGAATGCCCAACCATTGTTTGCACAATGTTTTTCCAGTCGGCAATTAATAGCAATTGCCCTGGACAGCCATTCACGACCAACCCCTCTTCTAGGCAAGACACCACATACTATCGGGACCCCCTCCCTATCTCTAATCTTCCCCAGCGCCTCCCTATACCTCTTGAAAAGTTCCTCACTCCTAACCTTACCTATGTCGTTTCCCCCCACACTAAGACACACTACTGGATTGGTACCCTCCCCTGACAAAACTCTGTCTAACCTCTCGGCTACATGCCCTATCCCAGCCCCAGGAAAACATACCCTAGTCCTACGTTTCCTATCTCTTGCACAAAAAGCCCGATCCATAAACCTCACCTGGCTGAAGATTGTGAAGTGAGATGCAGTGAAGATTGTGAAGCGAGATGTAGTGAAGATTGTGAAATAAGATTATAAAGTAAACTGTAGTAATTGAGGTTAAACGAACGCGGGTTATTCTGTAGTGTATCCGTGTCTTGTTAACGTGGAACCAACATGGTGGTGGTTCTCAATATAGATACGTTATTTTGCCGGGAATTTCTGTCAAAACAAAATATGAATCAACCATATTTAGCCTAAATTAACCTAACGGCTTTATTATATATTCTAAGTTTTTAAGTTGGATAGATCAGATCAGGTTAGGTTAAGTCAGGTTGGGTTAGGTTAGGTTAGTTTTGTTAATTTTGCCACTTAGAGGCTAGTTTATTGTGCCCCCCATACTCATCCTGTCAGCTGTAGCACAGAGAGATTACAAAGTGGTGTTAGATGAGGTAGGTGGTTAAGTTAAGTTTCAATAGGTTAGGTTAGATTATGTCAGGTTGGGTTAAGTTAGGTTAGGTAGGTAATAAGTAGATGGGTTATGTTAGGTAGGTGGGAAAGTTAGGTTTGATTAGGTTAGCTTATGTCAGACGGGGAGGTTAGGTTAGATTATGTCAGGTTAGGTTAGATTATGTCAGGTTAGGTTAGATTACGTCAGGTTAGGTTAGATTATGTCAGGTTAGGTCAGATTAAGTCAGGTTAGGTTAGATTATGTCAGGTTAGGTCAGATTACGTCAGGTTAGGTTAGATTATGTCAGGTTAGGTTAGATTATGTCAGGTTAGGTTAGATTATGTCAGGTTAGGTTAGATTATGTCAGGTTAGGTTAGATTACGTCAGGTTAGGTTAGATTATGTCACGTTAGGTTAGATTATGTCAGGTTTGGTTAGATTATGTCAGGTTAGGTTAGATTATGTCAGGTTAGGTTAGATTATGTCAGGTTAGGTTAGATTATGTCAGGTTAGGTTAGATTATGTCAGGTTAGGTAAGTAGGTGGAGGTGGGTAAAAAAGGTTAGGTTAGGTCGGCAGGTTTTAGTGTAGGAGCTTAAGTAATCCCGTAAAAATTTCATGTTAATTTTTGACACCATACATTATAATAATCCTTATAAACTATGTTAAGGAACTGTGGTGTCATTTTTTCTGAACGGTTTATTATAAGTTTTATGCCTTTAAAGAAGTTTTATTAAAGAGCGGCGTAATGAACCACAGATGTATTACAATTAAGTCCTAATTAACTTAAAACATGACTAATAACCTATGAACATGTAGTATTATATGATTACAATTTAACATAATATATCATGAATGCTGTTATAATATCATAAGTGTGTTACAAACATGGCTGCTCATATATGCCATCCTGTCTCTGGCAAAGAAGAGATTGCAGTAAGTAAAATTATTTGCTAAAGACAAATACTGGAAATTAGACATATACATATTACCATTATCTGAAAAGCTTAGAACCACCGTTTTATATTTATTAAAAGTTTGTAGTGTTATACATCATGTGTAAACAAGTCACAAGTTATTATTTACGACATTGCTTCAGTCCTCGTCATCAGAGTCTTCTGTGTACAACAGATTCCTTCACCTTGTTTAGGCATTTCTCATCATCTGCTTGACAGTTACACATCTCGGTGCATGTTATGCTATTCTTTCTGATTCTTTCTGTATGAACATGAAAATGATCCACATTTCCTGACGCCACATCCACATTTAACAAGTTCTGTGATTGCTTCTGGAGCTGGTGGTTGGTCTGATATTACTAGTATGAAACAGTCATTGTCAATCTTCCAGCCATGCTCTAGTTGTGAAAGCATTTCACTGTCTGCATCACAAGACCACAGAAGAGCTTGATACCTTCCTCTCAATATATGATACTTTAGAGTTGCTGCAGTCGCTGGTAGTTCTCCAGCTTCTGCCTGCGTTTTCTTGAAGAGATGCCATCTAAGTTATGACAGTTTAGTGAAAGTCATTCGTGGACAGTAGAGCTTAAATACAAATTCCTTTAGACCAATAAACATGTCTGCTGGAGGGCATTTGGTCTACTCAGCATCTTGAACGCATCTAGGACTTTTGTGTTAGATTTCATCAAAGTGCTCCAACATGCTTTCTTTCCTTTGCCAACAAATTTTCCAATGCAGTCAGATCATGTGAAGGCATGGAAACCTGTAAGGCTCTCTGCCCAATGTGTCGTCGCTCACCAGTTCCTGTTTTCATACTTGTATTTTCTCCAAGTTGAGGCTGCTTTAATATGCCAAACACATCAGTGTCTGGTGACTTGATATGTACAGTGCTGCCCTTCTGTGATGCATATACTGTATGTCCTGCTTAAGTTCTATAACTTGTGATAGCAATTTGATGGTTGAAGTCTTATTTGCTGCTTTTCACGACAGAAGATTAACCTTGGACATCTTTTCCCAGATGCTCAATGGACCAACAATACGTTTCTTGACAAAATTTTCATAATTTTGTCTTCCAACTTCATATGCACATAGATTGTCATATTTGGCATTTTCTGGCATTACAGCTCCAGTTACCAAGTTTAAAAGAGCATCATTTTCCTGGGATTACAGTCACCAATAACATTGTGTAGCTTCTGTACATCAGCATATTGACGGCTGACAATAGCTGTAGAGAGCTCATGATGTTCTGTTATTTTGTAATCTTTATGAGTTTGATATTTTATGTAATGAACTTAATTTGAAAACCCAAATGGTAGTATATGATCTTTTATCACCTTAGACACTCTGTGCGTCATGCCTCTCAAGTGATTTTTTCCTCTCTTACTTCTCTGGACAAATACGACCTTTATCCCATCAGAAAAAATATCACCATATATTTTCTTAATCTACAGGTGCCAAGGTTTAAAATGACGGATAGTGTTAAAAATTAACCTGAAATTTTTACGTGACCACATATTGTCTTGTTGAGTTTCTGAGAGAACTTCACGGCTAAATAGCGCCTCTGTATTGATAGCCGGTACATGTCGTAATATCCACCGCTCATAGTTAAATCTTTATGTCCATTTATTTTGTCCTAATTTAAGTATCAAAGAGTGTTTTTATTTTTA